>NC_035433.2:137045679-137345679 GCF_002127325.2 Helianthus annuus | reverse complement strand
GCGTTATGCTAATTGCGCCGTTTATTACAAAAGTTTCTTTTAATTGCGCTAATTAGCATAACTTCTATTCTAGACCTCGGATTGGCGTGAAACTTTAGGGACATGCTTAGAATTTAGTAAGCAAGGTTACGGTCCCTCCACGCGTCCGAAATACTAGTTTTATTTTGAAAAGGGCGTTACGGTCAACTTTTAAGCAATTAACAGAAATGCGTAAAAGACTCGGACAAACAACGAACCGGTCACAGAGGGTTATACCATCATGTAACCTGGTCCTAAGAGAGTCCTAAGGCATATCTACCTCACTAAAACGGGTCAGAACTGTAGTCAAAGAAAAAGTCAAACTTTTGCGACTTTCGGTTCCGAACCGGGTCAATATAGCAAATGGCCGAATCAAACGAGTTTAGACAAGTTTATATACTTAATATCATGTTTTATGAGCATCAAAACAAGTTACATATCAACTACATTACAGATTATGCAAGAAATCGCAAAATGACTTTCTGTTGACTTTTTAAGTATACGTTTGACTCGACATTTGAACTAGTTAGAGTGGTGATCAGAGGGAACCCTTTTAGGGGTTTATTACCCACATAAATACCAACACATAACCACTTTTGATTCGACAATTCACTCGACCATTCGTGAATTATCGCTACGACAACCGTTAATTACGACGGTTTGGTTTATAAGCTAAAACTATTGAAAAACGAGACCACAAAGGGTTAGGCAACTTACAGAAGCTTAATGCAAGACTTAGGATTATAGAAGAAAGCTTGAGAGCTCCAAGAATGATCAGAAGTTGTGTTTTGAGGTGTGTTTCAATTGTGAACCATGTATGCCTATTTATAGTGCAAGAAATGGCATGGGATCATCACAACTCAGGCTACAAGTGAGTTATGGATGCTCAGCAGGTGTCCTAAAGTGCTAGGGGTCAGGTAGAGGGTGCCCATGCCTCACTTATTGCTTAAATGATCGTTCACAAGCTCAAAAGGCATGCAAGTCCAAACTTTCTGCATCTAGGCGTCTCACGCGGCCCGCATGAAGGATTCATGCAACTCTTACGCGGGCCGCCTGAATATTCAAATCAGACGCGTAGAATTAGGAGGCTCGCGGCCCGCCTCAACTTAACCCAAACCTTTAAGCGGCCCGCGATAGGTTGGTTTTTCAGGAATTTTAAATCTTTTGTAATCATGGCCAAAATCTTTGTAATTAATAACGAAATCTCAGGTAATTATTAACCTGACCTTTCGGGTTTGAAGGGGTAACTTTGCGATTTGGCCCTCGATTATTTACAACTAAGGGCCTCGTGTTATTTACCCGCATTGTTAAGTCCCCGGTTAGTTTGTTAATTATTTGGAAAGCCTTAACTTTCATTGTTGACGCTTTTAACCCCTCTCATACGAATTTGATAATAACTTTCTCGTTGTAAAACGGACCTTCGCGGAATTCATGTAGTACATTCTAGTGAGCGTATTTAACTGTTACAAAGCTTCGGGTACGTCAAAGGGTCACTCGGAGGTATAATTAAACATGTTGACACGGTTAACCCCTCTAGCTTGTAATCTCTCACTTTCTTCCGCGTTTCGCTTCCGTACGATCCATGATTTATTCGTTTGAAGGTACGAGCATCGTTTAGGGTTACTATATAGTATATTTACCCTTTGTTGATATTTATAACCCTCGAATTTACATACTTTCAAGGTTTGTCAACATTAGTCCTTTATTTAATATCAAATGCCACGTGTAAGCTAATGACACGTGTTAACACATTATTGGACACAAAATTTCAAGATGTTACATCCTCACCCCTTTAAAATAAATCTCGACCCGAGATTTACTCAAACAAGTAAGGGTATTTTTCTTTCATCGTGGCTTCAACTTCCCACGTGTATTCGGGACCTCTACGGGCATCCCATTTGACCTTTACAATCGGTACGTGCTTTCTACGAAGCTTTTTCACCTGTCGGTCTTCAATCGACAGAGGCTTCTCTACAAATTTCAAGCTCTCATCTATATGCACATCTGTGTGTGGGATCACCAATGATTCATCGGCGAAGCACTTCTTTAGATTGCAGATGTGGAACACATTGTGAATTCCATTGAGCTCTTCTAGTAAGTTTAATTTATAGGCAACTGACCCGACACGTTCGATAACCTCAAAAGGTCCTATGTATCTCGGGCTCAGTTTTCCCTTCTTACCGAAGCGCATCACCCCCTTCCAGGGTGATACTTTTAGTAACACTTTTTCACCTACCTCGAAGTGAAAATCCTTACGCTTTGGGTCAGCGTAGCTTTTCTGCCTATCACGGGCAACTTTGAGACGCTCTCGAATCTGGACAATCTTGTCCGTTGTTTCGAAGACTATCTCCGGCCCTGATAATTGGACCTCTCCCACCTCCGCCCAACAAACAGGCGATCTACACTTCCTACCGTATAATGCCTCGAAAGGCGCAGCCTTTATGCTGGTATGGTAGCTATTGTTGTAGGAGAATTCGATTAGGGGTAGGTTTTTATCCCAATTACCACCTAAATCTATAGCACACGCTCGCAGCATGTCTTCTAACGTCTGGATAGTACGCTCACTCTGACCGTCTGTCTGTGGATGGTAAGCCGTACTGAAATTCAAACGCGTGCCCAAAGATTGCTGGAAACTTTTCCAGAAATGTGACGTGTATCTGGTATCTCTGTCAGAGATAATAGACACCGGTATGCCGTGTAAGGCTACAATCTTATCAACATAAAGCTGGGCTAACATATCGGAGCTATAAGTCTCCTTGATAGGTAGGAAATGAGCTGATTTAGTCAGCCTATCGACTATAACCCATATTGTGTCGTTTCCTGTCCTGGTTTTGGGTAACTTGGTAATGAAATCCATAGTTACGCACTCCCACTTCCATTCGGGAAGTTCAGGCTGTTGTAGCAAGCCAGACGGCTTTTGGTGCTCGGCTTTGACTTGCGCACAAGTCAAGCACTTTGCTACATGGGTGGCTACAGACTTTTTCAAGCCTATCCACCAATAGTTTGCCTTTAAATCCTGATACATTTTATCTGCCCCAGGATGGACAGAATATTTAGAATTATGGGCTTCCTGGAGGATAACATCTCGTAGTCCCCCATAAATCGGAACCCATATCCGTCCATTTAATCTAAGGATTCCATCCTTGCCAAGAGTTAACTGCTCTTCAGTTAATCCTAGCTTCTCATTAGGGTAGTTAGCTTCCAACACAGCTTCTCTCTGTGCAGCTAACAACCTCTCCATTAAATTGTTCTTCACTTCAATGCTTTTGGCATTGATTCGAATAGGTTTCACCCTTTCCTTCTGGCTTAAGGCATCAGCGACTACATTCGCTTTGCCGGAATGATACCTGATTTCACAATCGTAATCATTCAAGGTCTCCATCCATCGGCGTTGTCTCATGTTCAACTCTTTCTGATTAAACAGATGTTGAAGGCTTTTGTGATCAGAATAGATCACAAATTTGATACCATATAGGTAATGCCTCCATAGTTTTAGTGCAAATACAACGGCACCCAACTCCAAGTCATGGGTGGTGTAATTCCTTTCGTGCACTTTTAACTGTCTCGAAGCATAGGCAATAACCTTGCCTTTTTGCATAAGCACACATCTCATGCCTGTGTGCGATGCATCACAGTAAACTACGAATTCCTCAGTACCTTCAGGTAATGTCAGCACAGGAGCGTTGCTCAGCTTTTGCTTCAGAATTTCAAAGGACTCTTGCTGCTTAGGGCCCCAAATGAACTTTTCTTTCTTCTTGGTTAGGGAAGTTAAGGGCGCAGCAATCCTTGAAAATTTTTCAATAAATCTCCTGTAGTATCCTGCTAACCCCAGGAAACTACGAATTTCGGTAGGCGTCTTTGGCTCTTGCCAATTCATGACCGCCTCTACCTTAGCGGGATCCACCTGGATACCCCGCTCGCTTACAACGTGACCTAAGAATTGGACTTCTCGTAGCCAGAATTCACATTTAGAGAATTTGGCGTAGAGTTTCTCACGATATAGCAGCTCGAGAATACAACGAAGGTGTTTCTCATGGTCAGCTTGATTCTTCGAATATATAAGGATATCGTCGATGAAAACGATGACAAATTTGTCCAAGTACGGCTTGCAGACGCGATTCATGAGATCCATGAACGCAGCCGGTGCATTAGTGAGCCCAAAAGGCATCACTAGGAACTCGTAGTGACCGTAACGAGTCCTAAATGTTGTTTTGTGTACGTCTTCGTCTCGGACTTTCAGCTGATGGTAGCCCGACCTTAAGTCGATCTTTGAGAAGTAGCTAGCCCCTTGTAATTGATCAAACAAGTCGTCTATTCTTGGCAACGGATATCTATTCTTGATGGTTACTTTATTCAGCTCGCGATAGTCGATGCACAGGCGCATCGATCCGTCCTTTTTCTTGACAAACAGGACAGGTGCTCCCCAGGGAGACGAACTAGGTCTGATAAAACCTTTTGATAGCAGTTCATCCAGCTGGGTTCTTAATTCCTTCATCTCAGTTGGTGCTAGCCTGTAAGGTGCTCTAGCAATGGGAGCTGCTCCAGGGATAATGTCGATCCTGAATTCCACTTGTCTATCTGGTGATAACCGAGGTAGTTCTTCGGGGAAAACTTCAGGGTATTCAGAAATGACTGGAATGTCTTCTATCCTTGGTTTAGGCTCATCCATAATTACTTGCGCCATGTAGATGACACATCCGTTCTTCAAACACTTTGAAGCTTTGAGCATAGTCACATGCTCAGGTAATCCGTAATGGGTATCTCCTCGTATGGTAAGTGGTTCGCCAGACGGAGTCTTTACCACTACCTGCTTTCTATTGCAAACGATTTGGGCCTGGTTATGGGATAACCAGTCCATACCCAGTACTACGTCGAGACCGGCCAATTTAAAAGGAAGTAAAGATAGAGGAAAAGAGTGGTTCCTAATGGAGATCTCACATCCTTCTAACACAGTGGAGACGGTTTCTATGGTGTCGTCTGCTAGCTCTACTTCGTAATTTACATTTAAGGCTTTGGCAGGTATATTCAGTAGTTTGCAAAATTTATGGTCTACGAAGGACTTATCAACGCCAGAATCAAAGAGTACTCTTGCAAAGATATTATTTACGAGAAAAGTACCTGTGATTACTGTCACGGCCCCCGACCCGGTTTTACCCGTTTCAGGAGCCGCGGGACAGAAATCCTGCGGTACTTTATTTATTGTGAGTTTAGCAGCGGAAAATTTATTCACAGGATCGGCTAAGTTAAAATTTTTCCCGGTTATTTTTATTTCACAATTCGGGATAAAACCCCGGTAATTTACAATAGCAAGATTTTATTAATAAAACATAATTCTTTATTTTATATTGAGCCACTATCTTAAGCTTGAAATGCTTCCCCTGCATTTTTCTTGAATTACAGCAGATCACCTGAAACATGTTTGAAAAAGATTTTGTCAGCGGGGAAATACTGAGTGAATTATTCTAGTTACTGGAAAATGACACATTTATTATAATTCACAGTGATAAGATCTTTTACAATGTTTCTGATATCAACCAATCTACCCACAGTACTTTACCACTCGACCCATTGGCCCATACGTCCAATGGTGTCTGTGATTATGGTCATATCACCCAATGGCTGCCCCAATGGTGAAGATTATCAAGTAATGTGCACAATACCCCACATACCAGCTGTAACTTGGTGATTACATAAACTTAATCACTGTAAGTTATAATTCTGAAAATAATTTGGAGTATTGTAGAACAGTTAACAACTCACAAACGGTGAGAAAAGAATTTATAAAAGAAGAATAACTCACATTGCAGATTTAGTATTGACAGAATATGATTTTAGCCCTGTTAACCTAATTTCAACAATAATGCACACAAAACAGGGTTAGTGATCAATACAGCGGTTACGATAACTTACGAGATCAAATTCTCACAATGAATGACAAAGTGCAATACTTCAACTCATTTATCGTATTAACGACAAACGACAAAAGTATAATACTTCAACTCATTTATCGAATTATCGACAAACGACAAAGCATAACCCAATGTGGGCGGCACTTAGACATTCTTTGGATATATTGATCCCGGAAATGAATCGTAATAGCGATCGAGTAATTACCCTGTTCCGCGGCAGCACCTCGATAACAGTGTGTGTTTAATTGTAGTATACTAACTGTAATTCGATACACAGAACGAATTTGATCGAATTTTGAACATCAACAGTCGACTGCCAAGGTCGGCTATTTATAGCTCGAAAATCGACTCGCATACGGACCGTATGCCAAGACCCTTGCGGTCCGTAAGGAAGCTGATTTGCTTACGGTCCGTAAAGGGTGCATTTAGGCTTGTAGACTAGCCTTCTCAGTAGTATAGCTTCGGTGACTCATAATTCAAATCGAAATTTCAGTGTACAACGAGTTTTAGAAGATAATTATCAAACAGGGTTTAGCCCCCTGAGTTTTAGGGGCCCTGATCCTGATTCCGATTATTCCGGAAATTTCAGGGTTAGTGCCAAATCACTTGGGGGTCTCAATTAGGGTTTCCTTATTGACTAATTATCATTCTAATTATTAATTTTAATGAGAGATGTTACATCCTCCCCACGTTAGGAAAAATCTCGTCCTCGAGATTTACTGGAATAGATGAGGATACTTGCGCTTCATTTCGGACTCCAGTTCCCAAGTGTATTCTGGTCCTCTCTTGGAATTCCATTTGACTTTCACCAGTACAAGTCGTTTGTGTTTGAGGAATTTGACCTTCCGGTCTTCTATTTGTAAAGGTTTTTCTATGAATTTCAGTTTCTCATTTACCTCTATGTCTTGAAGAGGTACTACCAGAGATTCATCTGATAAACATTTCTTAAGATTGGATACATGAAATACATCATGTACTCCAGCTAGTTCTTCTGGTAACTGTAAGCGATAGGCAACTGGTCCGATTCGTTGAATCACTAGGAATGGTCCAACATATCTTGGACTCAGTTTTCCTTTCTTACCGAATCTTACAACTCCTTTCCAAGGAGATACTTTCAAAAGTACTTTGTCTCCTATTTGGAATTCAAGTGGCTTGCGACGATTGTCTGCATAGCTCTTCTGGCGATCTCGGGCTGTTTTCAATCTTTCCTTGATTTGAGTGATCTTATCTGTGGTTTCTTGCACAATTTCTGGACCTGATAATTGACTTTCTCCTATTTCTACCCAACATACGGGTGTTCTGCACTTGCGTCCATACAGTGCCTCGAATGGAGCGGCTTCGATACTTGAGTGGTAACTATTGTTATAGGAGAATTCAATTAGTGGTAAATGATTATCCCAATTACCTCCAAAGTCAATTACACATGCTCGGAGCATGTCTTCCAGAGTTTGGATCGTTCTTTCACTTTGTCCGTCTGTCTGTGGATGATATGCAGTACTCAGATTGAGTCGAGTTCCCATTGATTCTTGGAAACTTGTCCAAAATCGGGAAGTAAAACGACTATCTCTATCCGATACAATGGAGAGCGGGACTCCATGTAAGGATACTATTTCATCCACATACAGCTTGGCTAATCTTTCCATGCTAAAGGTTTCTTTTATTGGTAGAAAATGAGCTGATTTGGTTAATCGATCCACGATTACCCAAATTGCATCAATACCTTTTCTGGTCTTGGGTAACTTAGTAACAAAGTCCATTGTTATGAGTTCCCATTTCCATACAGGCATTTCTAATTGTTGTAGTAAACCTGAGGGTTTCTGGTGTTCGGCTTTAACTTGCGATCAGGTTAAACACTTAGATACGTATTCAGCTATGTCCTTTTTCATTCCTATCCACCAGAAATTCTTTCTTAAATCTTGGTACATCTTATTACTTCCTGGGTGTATAGTATACCTAGATTTATGGGCTTCCTCTAAAATTTTTGATCTTAAATTTCCTTGTTTAGGTACCCAAATTCTGCTTTTGTGGAATTTCCAAATTCCATCATTTCCTTGTTCCAATTCTTTTTGGTACCCTTTCATTCCTTCAGCATCGTCCTTGATTGCCGTTTTCTGGATTTCCTTCACTTGTTCTCTTAAATCTACTTGTAGATTTATTCTAAGAGCACGGACTCGCCTTTGTTTTTCATGATACTTACGACTTAAGGCATCTGCTACTACGTTGGCCTTTCCTTCGTGATATTGAATATCACAGTCGTAATCACTCAAAACTTCCATCCATCTTCTTTGCCTCATGTTTAACTCTTTTTGCCCGAATATATATCTTAAACTCTTGTGGTCTGTATAAACAGTAAACTTACTTCCATACAGATAATGTCTCCAAATCTTAAGGGCAAAAACTATGGCTCCTAGCTCTAAATCATGAGTCATATAGTTTTCTTCGTGCTTTTTCAATTGTCGGGAGGCATACGCAATTACCTTCTTGCGTTGCATCAACACACATCCGTATCCCAGTTTTGAAGCATCACAGTATACTTCAAAATCTTCTGTTCCTTCTGGTAAGGCTAAGATTGGTGCATTGGTTAATTTCTGTTTTAAGATTCTAAAGGCTTCTTCTTGTTTTGGTCCCCACTCAAACTTAGTGGCTTTACAGGTTAGCTTAGTTAATGGTACAGCTATCTTGGAAAAATCCTTAATAAACCGTTTATAATAACCGGCTAAACCTATAAAACTTCTAATTTCCATTGCAGTTTGTGGAACCTTCCAGTTGGTAATTGCTTCGATCTTAGCAGGATCTACGTGAATACCTTCGTGATTCACCATATGTCCTAAGAATTGCACTTCTTGTAGCCAAAATTCACACTTTGAGAATTTAGCGTACAACTTTTCTTTTCTTAACAAAGTTAAGAGTGCATGTAAGTGCTGACAATGCTCGACTTGACTTTTGGAATAAATGAGTATATCGTCAATAAACACGATCACAAATTTATCCAAATATGGTTTACAGATTCTGTTCATCATGTCCATGAATGCAGCTGGGGCATTTGTTAATCCGAAGGGCATGACTGTAAACTCATAGTGACCATACCTAGTTCTGAAAGCAGTTTTAGGTATGTCTTCCTCTTGTACCTTCAATTGATGATATCCGGATCGTAAGTCTATCTTAGAGAAATACCTAGCTCCTTGTAATTGATCGAAAAGATCATCAATCCTAGGTAATGGGTATCGATTCTTAATCGTGACCTTATTTAATTCTCTATAATCAATACACATTCTCATTGATCCATCCTTCTTTTTCACAAACAACACTGGTGCACCCCAAGGGGATGAACTAGGTTGTATAAATCCTTTGCTTAGTAATTCATCCAATTGCTTTTTCAATTCTAGCATTTCGGTAGGAGCTAATCGATAGGGTGCCTTGGCTATCGGTGTAGTTCCTGTAATTAGATGAATCCTAAATTTTACCTCTCTATCTGGTGGTAACCCAGGTAAATCTTCTGGAAATACATCTGGGTATTCTGAAACTACAGGAATTTCCTTGAGTTTTTTGCCTTTAGTACAAATGATTACTGAAATCATATACACTATTCCCTGTTTCCGTTCATAATTAGCAACTTTCATTACGGATATGAACTTTAATGGTTTCCGAGGTTTATCTCCTGAAATCCTAATTACCTCTCCAGTAGGTGCTTGAATTTCTATAGAATTTCTATCACATATGATTTGAGCATGGTTGGCTATTAACCAATCCATTCCTAATACGATATCAAATTCAGCTAATTTCATAGGTAATAGGTTTGCAACAAATTTATGACCTGAAAGTTCTATCTCTACTTTTTGCAAAACCTGATTAATTTCTACGGAATTCCCATCTGCAGTTTCGACTGTAAAAATCTGCCTAACGGTAGTTAATGGTAACTTAAGAGCTTGACAGAATGAAGTATTTATAAAACTTTGGTTTGCACCAGAGTCAAATAATACTTTTGCATAGACGTTGTGAACCAAAAACGTACCGGCTATCACATCCGGAATGAGCTCGGCTTCTTGAGTAGTTAGCTGGAAAGCTCTGGCATTCTTTTTAACAGTTCCTTCAGCTGGTTTGCCTTTGTTATCGGTGATTTTGTTCAGTTTAGGACATTCGGTTTTGTAATTTCCTGTTTCTCCACAGTGAAAACAGGTTACAGTTTTCTTCTTACAGTTCTCTTCACTATGGCCCACAGATTTGCAGAAGTTACAAATTGCATTGCATTTTCCAAAATGCTTCCTTTTGCAATTTCTGCAAAATGGCGGGATTGCAGATTGTCTCGCTCCTTTCTTCTTAAAATTATTACTATTACCCACCCTAAATCCTTGGGAAATTTTCTGAGCCAATTCTTTCTTCCTATCTTCATCTCTTGTGCGTATCAGTTCATCGGTTAGGGTATTAGCTAATTCTACTGCATCGTCAATAGTACGAGGTCTCGCAGCCTTGACGATATTGCGAATTTCGCTAATTAATCCCCAAATATATCGAGAAATGAGTACTGATTCTGGCGAAGCCAGGTTAGGTACCACTCTCGCATATTCGAAGAATGTCGAAGTATAACCACAACAATCTACCCCGGTCATTCGATGATTTAGGAACTTATTTGCCATTTGTTCCTTCTCATACTCAGGACAGAATTTCCTTTCAACAAGATTTTTAAATTCTTCCCAAGTCATAGCATAAGCCATTCGTCTTCCTTTTGCTTGCAGCACTGTGTTCCACCATTCTAGTGCTCCTTCCTTAAACAGGTTTGAGGCATACATGACTTGATCTCCTTCAGCACATTTACTTATTGCAATTACTGCTTCGGTTTTCTCTAACCATCGCAGTGTTGCAGTTGCTCCTTCATTGCCTGCAAATTCAGCGGGTTTACAAGCAAGGAATTCTTTGAAAGTGCAACCAGGTGTTGCAGCCTTTCGTTTCTTAGGGCGCGGAGTGTGCTGAGATTCATTGTCATAATTTATATGATCATTGCCCCCATTTATACTATTACTGAAATTATCTTCGATAGTATGTTTACTAGGAACGATATGTTGCGGATCATTTAGATGTTTCATAGCAGCAACGAACATTGGAATTGCGTTGGCTATTCCTTGGGCAACAATATTTTCGATATCTCTTTTAGTCATATATTGATCTTCTGGGTGTTGCTCCGATTGATTAACTTCATTTACTGGTTCGTTATCATTATTTGCCATTTGACGATAATTTATTAAGATAAATTAGCAATTAGCAATTTATATAAATAATCAAACAATTTATATCATATAAGTCAAAATTATCGATTTCTCGATTTCATTTTATATCAGTATAGTATGCATCAATACACACCGATATTGTACAATGTTTTATTCGTTATTTTACAACTGGTTTCACTATTTACTTTTACTATTATACAAAGATAGTTTTACCATCCTCCTACTGATTATTCTAGAAACGGAGTTCCCTCTCGTCATACTTCCAGGCGATCTGCCCCCTATCTCCCTAATCCTATTCCCTGCATCCATCAACTCTTCACCAAAATGGCGAAGTTCAGCCAGATTTTCATTGCTCATTGGTGGATTAGGTAGGGGTTCTGGGTCGAACTGTGGAAGGAACGAATAAGGGCTGTTGACAATATTCTGAAATTGCCAATCATTTGTCCACCATTCTTCCATTTCAACAGGTTGGTCATGGACTATTGGTTCAGTGATTGTTGGTGCAAAATTCATAGGGATTGGGTTTTCGATAGGATAGGTAAAGATACCTGTGTTGGCAGGTTGCATAGTTTCACATTTTTCTAGTAAAATATCTATCTGATCCTGAAAGGTAATTCTCTTGTTTTGATTAGAACTCTCTCCAACTTCTACCTGAGTTGTCCTAGAACCTTGCCCTATTTCTATTTCTATTTCTTGAGAATATTGATCAAATTGTCCCTCCATTTGCCTAAACTCATCATTGGCTTCAATTTCTTTTTCTTGCTGATTAGGGTTTTCCTGGATTATAATCGCCTTTCCTTTTTCTAAAGGTTTACTAGTTCTAGGAGGTTTTATAACTGACTTTTTCTTACGTATACGGCTTCCCCACACATAATTTTTCTTTGGCCTTCTTTTTGGTTTGGTCACTGGTGAAGTAGGAAATTTTACAGGTTGGTCCACATCAGCAAAATATCCCGTAAATTCATGAGAAACTTCTATATTCACTGGATATAAATTGAGGTTCTGAAAAGCTTCAGATATCTCCTTCATGCTGTATAGCATATATGCAAAATGCACAAAATATCAAGTTAAAACTTTGGAACAAAGTTTAACAAATAACATGAAAGTTTTATTGCACACTATTTGTACAAAATACAAGGAAACACACTTAGATTTATTTTACTAAATTTTATTTATTTACTTATTGGAATGTGCTGTTTGCTAAATTTAGGGCATCTAGAGATTTGCATGTTCTGCCACAGTGGCTAGCATATACAAATTTGCCCATTTTTCATCGAGTTTATCTTCCCAAGGTGACTTCTCAAGTAACTCCTGAGTTTCCTTTTTAATTTTCTTTTCTCTGATTTGCTTCTTACTTTTCTTAATAATCATATTCCTTTTTCTAGGAGAAAGCGGATATTCATAATTCGCTTTTTGCACAAATATTCCTTCTTCGGGAATTGTAGGGAGCTTTGAAATTTTAGTTTTGGACGAACTTCCTTCTTCATAAATTGATCTATCTATTTTAAGATAGATATCTTGCAACTTTTGTTTACCCATACTGTAACTAACAATTAATTAGTTAAAAGCACATAAACACATAATCACGTAATAGTAATCAGGAAAATTAAGTATCGTTTAAATACTTAATTAGCTTAACTTAGTGGCTCTGATACCACCTTGTTTCTGTCACGGCCCCCGACCCGGTTTTACCCGTTTCAGGAGCCCCGGGACAGAAATCCTGCGGTACTTTATTTATTGTGAGTTTAGCAGCGGAAAATTTATTCACAGGATCGGCTAAGTTAAAATTTTTCCCGATTATTTTTATTTCACAATTTGGGATAAAACCCCGGTAATTTACTATAGCAAGATTTTATTAATAAAACATAATTCTTTATTTTATATTGAGCCACTATCTTAAGCTTGAAATGCTTCCCCTGCATTTTTCCTGAATTACAGCAGATCACCTGAAACATGTTTGAAAAAGATTTTGTCAGCGGGGAAATACTGAGTGAATTATTCTAGTTACTGGAAAATGACACATTTATTATAATTCACAGTGATAAGATCTTTTACAATGTTTCTGATATCAACCAATCTACCCACAGTACTTTACCACTCGACCCATTGGCCCATACGTCCAATGGTGTCTGTGATTATGGTCATATCACCCAATGGCTGCCCCAATGGTGAAGATTATCAAGTAATGTGCACAATACCCCACATACCAGCTGTAACTTGGTGATTACATAAACTTAATCACTGTAAGTTATAATTCTGAAAATAATTTGGAGTATTGTAGAACAGTTAACAACTCACAAACGGTGAGAAAAGAGTTTATAAAAGAAGAATAACTCACATTGCAGATTTAGTATTGACAGAATATGATTTTACCCCTGTTAACCTAATTTCAACAATAATGCACACAAAACAGGGTTAGTGATCAATACAGCGGTTACGATAACTTACGAGATCAAATTCTCACAATGAATGATAAAGTGCAATACTTCAACTCATTTATCGTATTAACGACAAACGACAAAGTATAATACTTCAACTCATTTATCGAATTATCGACAAACGACAAAGCATAACCCAATGTGGGCGGCACTTAGACATTCTTTGGATATATTGATCCCGGAAATGAATCGTAATAGCGATCGAGTAATTACCCTGTTCCGCGGCAGCACCTCGATAACAGTGTGTGTTTAATTGTAGTATACTAACTGTAATTCGATACACAGAATGAATTTGATCGAATTTTGAACATCAACAGTCGACTGCCAAGGTCGGCTATTTATAGCTCGAAAATCGACTCGCATACGGACAGTATGCCAAGACCCTTGCGGTCCGTAAGGAAGCTGATTTGCTTACGGTCCGTAAGCCATAACCCTTACGGTCCGTAAAGGGTGCATTTAGGCTTGTAGACTAGCCTTCTCAGTAGTATAGCTTCGGTGACTCATAATTCAAATCGAAATTTCAGTGTACAACGAGTTTTAGAAGATAATTATCAAACAGGGTTTAGCCCCCTGAGTTTTAGGGGCCCTGATCCTGATTCCGATTATTCCGGAAATTTCAGGGTTAGTGCCAAATCACTTGGGGGTCTCAATTAGGGTTTCCTTATTGACTAATTATCATTCTAATTATTAATTTTAATGAGAGATGTTACAATTACATTGTCGTCCAGCACTGCTTCCTTTGCATCCATTCGGAAGACTCTCGCATTTATCTTCTTGGTTTCTTCCGGCTTCCTGGTATTAATATGCCCCTTTTCATTGCAACCATAGCAGGTTGCGTCTTTTATTTTATTTTCTTGCAGTCCACCGTCTTGTGGTCCTTGGACTTGCACAGTCCACAAGCAAACGACTTCGGCTGGGACTGTGAGTTTGACCCAAGCCTACATTTCCCAAAGTGGAATTTCTGGCAGTTTTTGCACTTGGGCTTCTCTCCAGATTGTTGCCCATCCTTCTTCGATTCCGCCCCTCTCTTGCCCTCACCGTTCCCACGGTGTTTCTTACTCGACCTTCGTGAGGTATCGTCCTCACGCTTCCTCTTCTCGACCTCTTTGTTCCTCAGTGTTCTCAGTCGGACCGCGTCCAATGTGAGGGACAAAGAGAGGTCGGTCACAGACCTGAAGGTCGTTGGCCGAGAGGCCTTCACACTCGCCTTTATTGCGGGTTCTAAACCCCGATGAAACGAGCGATTCTACTTGGCTCCGGGGTTACAAGGTATGGAACCAAGCGAGACATCGTGTTGAAGCTCGTTAAGTAGGCCTGGCAGTCCAGGTTTGTCATCACCAATGACACAAAATCGGACTCTATCTTCTCCACCTCATGCTGAGGGCAGTAATTTTCTTTAATGAGAGAAATGAATTCCTCCCATGTCATTTTGTACAACACCGACTTTCCCGATGCCTGAACCAACACCCTCCACCAAGCCAGGGCCTCGCCCTTAAACGATTGAGACACGAACTTTACCACATCCTTTTCCGCACAGCCACTGATGTCCACTATGGTGTCCATCTCATCCAGCCACGTCATACAGTCGACGGCACCTTTCTCCCCCGTGAAGTCTCGGGGTTTACAAGACACAAAGTATTTGTAGGTGCAGCCCCTGGCCCCGGATGCATCAGTATACTCTCTTTCACGACGAACACTGTTCTCATTGGACGAGTGATTATCGTCATCCTTTATGGGCTTGGAGAGTGGTTTGGAGTGTGGTTTTGATACGGTTCTGCTTTGAGATTCGGTATATTGTCGACCTAGAGCTGCCTGAACAGCGTTGTCGATCAGAGCCTTTAACTGCGCGCCTGTTAAATGCACTTGCGCGTTATCATAGTCATCTTCATTCGTATGGCTATTTTCTCCATTGGGGTCCGCCATGGTAACTCGTATCTGTTGCAGAAGATAACAAAAATTTTATTTAGGAGTTTATTATGGAATTGTCTTTCATGGCAATTCATTAACCATGGTAACAGAGACCATATCTGGTTAACTTATTACTCACTTAGATTTCGGATTTGAACATATCCTATTTTAACTATAACAATAATGTTAGCGGCACAAAAGCCTAGTCACGAGGATGTTTTATAATTTTAGTCGAGATTACAGAGAATCAAGGCATGGAGATTTGAATCGTAGTTCTTTTATCTCTTTCTGACAGGGGTCATAGACCACTACTGTCCTTTGTCTTATAAGACATTTATTACGGCCCGTGGGCACGACATCACAAAATGGATGTGTAATGATTTGGCCCGTAGGCATTACATTGCTAATGGATGTTTAATAATTTGATCATCTTTATTGATGATTTAACCCATGATTTATAAATCATTTAGTTGGGCTTTTGAAATCCTTAGAAGGATTTTTGTACAGAATGACGTGTGTGATTTTTAACGAATCACATCTGCCAAGGATGTTAACATGATTACAGAGGTTAACAGAAATCTGAATCTTTTAATTAGGTCTTACCATCTTGGCCGGATCTTAAAAGACACTTGGCTAGGTTTCACTCTTAAGATTCTTTATATATTAGGCAGATCAATTGAAAAGGAATGGTTTTGATTTATTTCATATATAGTAAAAATGGAATTCATAACATAACACTCCATAAATTTCAAATACAATTACATACTGCCCTAAACGGGTCTTTAAAACAAGTACATACCTTCATAAAGGTTTAATAAGAGACAGGTCCACACAGGGACTAGTACAAGACAGGTGTCCTCGTAGGGACTAATAGGATAAGTCCACGTAGGGACTGAAATACGATAAACGTCCACGCAGGGACTTATTTCAAAATAGAAATTACATTAGTACATCTATAAGGACTAATGGTCACGTTTCTTCTTCTTGCCCTTCAGTAGGTTTGCCAAGCCCTTGAGGAATCCTCGGTGGCTCTTTCTTTCTTCCTCGAACTCTTTCTCCACACGATCTAATCGGTGGAGTATCTCTTCTTGTTCAGGAGGGGAGAAACGTGGTTGTGGCGTCGGTTGCGGAACTGGGGGTCTAGGTTGTGCTGGATACCCATGAGCTGAGTAATCCGGTATCCCTAGATTTCCTAAGGCTCCGTCGGGATAGCGGACGTTATACCTAGCCGCTACCACATATGGGTCGCGCTCATAGTTGTAATTGTAATGCGCTTGCGACGACGGCTCGAACGGGTTGTATGCCGTTGCGTATGTAGGTATTGGGTGGTCATACCCAAATGGTGGCGAAGATGGCGCAACTGGTGCGGAGTTCGCCTCTTGTGCTGGGCTTGAAGGCCCTTCTTCAGGTACCGACGGATAGTGACTACCGCTTGAGTGCCGAGGGGTGCTGAAGTGGAATTCCCCACCTCGGGTAGACATCCGTGCGCCAGATCTTCTGCGCCTTGGCGGATCAGGCATTACTGGTTGAGCCGGTGGCGGAGGCGGTGGCGTAACTGCCTCGAAATGTGGATCCTCGGAGGGATCTCACGGATGCTGCTGATGTTGCTGCGATGCCTGCTGAGATGGCGTATAGTACCATTCATGTTGGTTGAACAATGCCATGAAGCTATCTGGGCCCTGATAAGGTGTCCCATGAAATGAAGATCCATCAGAGATCTCTATTGGATGCGTGGGCGTACCACAAGCAGGTTCTGTTGGATCCGTATCCTCGTCCATGTGGTCTTCCGAGAAGTGGTCTTGTGGTCCTAGCGGGACAAATCCTACAGGCTCCTGTATATAGTCAGCCGGATTGAACTGACCCCTGAAATATGGAGTGGGGTCACCAAAGGCACGGTGCGACACTGAGCGCTGTAGAGGTAGATAGGATGGTTGGGGGTTGTTGGGATCATTTTCGGAATCTGGTCCGAAAGAGTGACGGTACGATGGCGTCGAGGTGTGCGAGGTAGAATGCCTCGCTGGTTCGAAGAGGTTCCTCCATCTTTGTGGTTCTTCACTCCTTGTGGTCGAAGGAGCTCGCGTATTCGAAGGTCCAGCTTCGTGATCATTGTGAGTAATGATCTCTCCTCTGCCTCTTCTTCCCCTTCCTCTTCCTCGGAAGATTACAGGTGGCATGTTTCCTGCTTTCAAAACTATTAAAATCACAATGAAAAATAAAGACAAAAGCGATATTCCATTTTTGTCCTAAGTTCTTGTCTAGACTCGAGTATGTGCAATTGTGTCATTGAGATTAAACACATTAGGATAGTGTTTAATTCACTCAATGTTGGCTCTGATACCAACCTGTCACACCCCGATTTCCACGTGTCTCACCGGTGGGCCCGGTGGGGATTACCGTGACGTAGTTGGCAACATCATAGTCAAACCACACAATATATAGATGCACAGCGGAAGCATAAAGATAAGTATAATTCAACCTTTGATTGTAATATCGAATGTATCACAATAGAGTCGAATGGTATCCACAGGGGATCAAAATAATAATAAAGTTATTGTTCCACAGATGAGACATCAAAAGCTTGCGAGACTCTTAAGGATGCTAAGGAGTAATACCAGCCGATTACGTCTAGTACCTGCAGTTAATCTTTTTGGGGAAAATACGTCAGTTTACACTGGTAAATACATTCAACCGACACGTTTGAATAATGTTTATTAAAATTGATTTGAATGCACAAGGCACAAACTCTTTTATAAATTGGGATAATTTATAATTAAATCCTGCAAACGAATTACATGTTTGCTATGCGTTCGGTCGCCCGGGTCGTGCCGGGTTAAAGTTTAATAGACACACCACATTGCGTAAAATCGTGGTGGGTAAACCAACGGCTACGTCTTTAATTAATATAGACATAATGTCGGGTGTACGCCTACACCCGGATGTCGAGGTCGTGGCCATTTCGTAAAATGATACCAAGGATATCCGGGACATGGTCATTAAGCCCCCAAAGGCGTTAAGCCAACACATCAAATTTTAAACGGGTCATATTGATAATACCCAACTACAAATGAGTTGGGGTCATTTGCCCGACCAAGCGGTATTTTAGATACCGTACCCCAAGCCCGTATATCGGAAAATAAGTTAAAAGTATTTACCTTTGCAAGTATAGTCCTTAATTGATTTAACCACATATATCTTTTACTGGGCTCCTATTCTGGAACGAAGGTTTTAAAATAACCTATTAGAATCCTAGCGGGTCTTTATATTAGCCGTAGCCTAGACCGGTCAGTTTCAAAAGATAGATTCGGTTTAATCGCATGAAAGGCGAAAACCGAGAATGGAATGTGATTCTTTTAACTTATTTTCCGATATACGGGCTTGGGGTACGGTATCTAAAATACCGCTTGGTCGGGCAACTGACCCCAACTCATTTGTAGTTGGGTATTATCAATATGACCCGTTTAGAATTTGATGTGTTGGCTTAACGCCTTTGGGGGCTTAATGACCATGTCCCGGATATCCTTGGCATCATTTTACGAAATGGCCACGACCTCGACATCCGGGTGTAGGCGTACACCCGGCATTATGTCTATATTAATTAAAGACGTAGCCGTTGGTTTACCCACCACGGTTTTACGCAATGTGGTGTGTCTATTAAACTTTAACCCGGCACGACCCGGGCGACCGAACGCATAGCAAACATGTAATTCGTTTGCAGGATTTAATTATAAATTATCCCAAGTTATAAAAGAGTTTGTGCCTTGTGCATTCAAGTCAATTTTAATAAAATTATTCAAATGTGTCGGTTGAATGTATTTACCAGTGTAAACTGACATATTTTCCCCAAAAAGATTAACTGCAGGTACTAGACGTAATCGGCTGGTATTACTTCTTAGCATCCTTAAGAGTCTCGCAAGCTTTTGATGTCTCATCTGTGGAACAATACTTTTATTATTATTTTGATCCCCTGTGGATACCATTCGACTATATTGTGATACATTCGATATTACAATCAAAGGTTGAATTATACTTATCTTTATGCTTCCGCTGTGCATCTATATATTGTGTGGTTTGACTATGATGTTGCCAACTACGTCACGGTAATCCCCCACCGGGCCCACCAGTGAGACACGTGGAAATCGGGGTGTGACAGGTAAATGGGACAAATTAAAAGTATCCAAATGAATCAAATGAGAAAAATATTTGATAATAATGTAAACGCACAACCAGGTGACAGAAGCGTATTACATTAGGATAATGAACCCGAGTGAAGGGACGGAGATTAATGTAAAATGACTAAGATATGCATTGGGAGGGGTGTACTTACACTCGAACCCGGAGAATGCAAACACGTAAAATTATTTAGATATGCATTGGGAGGGGGTGTACTTACACTCGAACCCGGAAAAATGCAAATATGTAAAATGATTAAGATATGCATTGGGAGAGGGTGTACTTACACTCGAACCCGGAGAATGCAAATATGCCTCTTAACGGGCCGTTTTGTAAAATGTCAAACTTGAGGACAAAGTCGCAATATAAAAATGAAGCGAAGTTTTAATGCATACCGGGTGAGTTGCAATAATAATGACTTCGGTAAAACACCCGGTTGATGGGTAGGAATTTAAATACATGTGTAAACCAAGAGAGGTGAACGCGGGTTGAAAATTCAAAAGACTTGGATTATGAATTATGACTATAAAATTTCGTAAAAAGAAATTTTTAATAAATATGTTCAACCATTTGAGATTGAACAGGTAGAATAAAGAATAAAGTTGATTGTTTATAAGGGATGGATTTCACATTAACAAGTCAAACAGGTTGAATACAATATAATGCCGGATGACACAAATAAGCGCTAGCCAGATAAAGGTAGCATTAAATGCAAAATAGTAATGAGCCCGGTAATGGGACACAACCAATTAAGAATATATGCAAACCAAATAACAGTGAGCATAAGAAGAACCGACGCATAAACGACGTGAAAAGTCATAAAATCAGAAAATCGTTCGAAAGAAAACAATCGTAGCCACGAACTACAGTCAAGGTTAACAGATCTTAAACTTGAAACCA
This sequence comes from Helianthus annuus, assembly GCF_002127325.2. NCBI lineage: Eukaryota > Viridiplantae > Streptophyta > Magnoliopsida > Asterales > Asteraceae > Helianthus > Helianthus annuus. Next base: position 137,325,114 of record NC_035433.2, on the reverse strand, counting down.
AGTGATTCTCCAAACGAAAACAGGGTGCCATGACACCAAACATGTATTTTAAGAATGACATGAGTAAAGAATGATCTACGGGATCAACCTAACCTTTGGGGTTATAAACAATGGAAAGGTCTACGAGACTAAAACGACCTACGGGTCATGACTAGAAAGAAATAGATTATAAGTACCTCGCCTTAAAGAGGAGAAAGTCTAATAAAATAGCCTATAAGGCTAAGTGATAAAACCTACGGGTTAATTAGACAAAGCGAGGGAATCAATTGAGAATCCTCGCATAAAGGAAATACTGTAAAAAATAAATTGTGGACTGTCAAAATTCCGATACGGATAATTGACAAAGGTTAAAGAGAAGATGTTAAACTAAAACTTCGGTTTTGGTAAGAAATAACATTTTTAGCAAATACGAATTCTGATAAACGTATAAATAGTAAGCATGAAAGATATAAGTCTTAACACCGGTAGGTGCAAGAAGATACATTCGAAAAGTGATATTTTTGAAAATGAAAAGTTGATATAAAATTTGGCGGAACATGACATGATCACGGTCAAGAAGTGTAATGTGAAGTAGAATCACATTAGAGCCGAGCGATATATATTGCTAAGTTAATTAAACTAGTGGAAATAACAAGATTACGTTATTTCAAGTTGCATTATGCTGTATGAGATACGTGGATGATTAGTGACCAAAAAGATATTTTCATATTTTTCTGGTAATCCTAACAATTGGTTAAAATATGTGCAATGCTCAATTGATTATCGAAAGCAAATGCATGGAGTTAAACTCGATAAATTATGTAAGAAAAGGTTTCGAGGACGAAACCTCTTTAAGGGGGTAGACTTGTAACACCCCAAAAACGGGTTTGGTAATCAAACCCCGTTAATACTAATACACGGGTAAAATACTGTTAGCGGTAAAGGTAACCCGGTAAATATTAGGATTTAAAATAAATAAACCTAATATCTAATAAAACGTGAATAAGTGGTTTTAAGGAAATAGAGTTTATAAGAAACCTGAATTAACGAGACTTAAAATAAGCTGAGTCGTAATTTCCCCGAACCCACTAAGTTAACTAGGAATATTTAACCTAGTTAATAAGTGGGAATTGTGTTAGAAATAATTAGGTTGTGGCCTACTTAATAACTAACCAAAAAATGAGGGACCAAAGTTGGATAACTTGAAAGATGTATTATAAATAAAAAAAAATATATATAACACAACACACATAGAGTGTGTGTGTGTGTGGAGATCGACCAGGAGGAGCTCTTTGGAGCCCAAACCCTAACTTCAACAAAAATCAACAAATTGAAGGTCAAATCCAGCTCGAATCAAATGCATGGACACGTATAAACGATCACCAAGTCGTGGGGATCATAAGGTATGTCACAAAACCTATATTTGTTAAAGTTGAAATTCGAGACAAGTAGGTTACTTGCAAATAGACGGTTGGGTTATCATCCAAAGTCGAAATTGAATGTATATGCATGTTTAATTTTGTTAGATATGATGAAATTATGAAGAACTTGAAGTAATATTACTTGTGTGTGATTAAAAAGTAAACTAGGAAGTGGGTTTTGATATAATAGTGAAGATGATGATAAGTTTATGCTTAAAATCATCATATTTAATAATGGAAACAAGGCACTCAAACAAATTATGTGATTTGGGTACTTGTTCATACATGATTGAAATGGGTTTTGAATGTTATGATGAAATTTGGTAGCCATGTTCATGTAACTAGTGTATGAGATCATGTTATCTACTAATTGATAGATAGAACTTGATTTTATTAAATGTTTGGATGAATGCTAGTGATAGGATGAAATGGGTTTTCGCTCGTATGTGACCGGAAATGCTCGAAAGACAACCTCAACCCCTTCGAGTTGGCCGCGGGGCGTCAGAGGAGACCCTTAGTTCTTGCTAAACGAATGAACAAATTAGTTTTTGATAATCGCTTGAGCTAGTTGAAGTGATGAAAACACAATGGACTTAGTTAGAACTTTAGTTAAAACGGGGGCCTAAAAATAACGCCTACCGGGTAATTATTGGAATGCTTAAACTAGTTGTCGAACTTGAACGTGCATTTTATATGCTAATGGGCGTTTGACTTTTAGTAGTCAAACAGACCATTAATAAGATCGAATGATAATTTTGATAGAAAATTACGTAAGATGGAATAGTTATGATTAACAATGACTAAATTAACCATCTTATTATATATGATGATAGTTTGACGCCTAACAAGCTAGGTGGAAGCTTGTGGATGAAGCGGGTCAGACGGAGCGAGTACGGAAAGAAAAACGGGGCATGGATGCAAGGTAAGTAAAGCTTACACCCTAGTTATTTAATACCTAATTATTTTATAGGTTATGAAGGATAAGTCTTATTTAAATTATGATGTTCCGACACGACAAGTGCGGTCCGGAACAAAAGACAATGGTCATAAACATGTGAATGGATAAAAACGAGCGAGTATGGTTAAATAGTCATGAAATGACTAAAAGATAACGAGTTTTTAATAATTACCTTGTATGGTCAACCAATGCAAATAATAAGGGTAAAATAGTACTTTAGTCACTTGTTGACAATAACCGTTATTTTGGGAGAAAGATACGTCATAGCATGGTTATAATGGGTCAAGGGAATCAATTGACGATTTACAATTAAAGCAACTATACGGTGTAAACCGGAGTTAGTTGTATGAATAAGATGGTAATAAATATCATCTCATAGAGTTTCTTGGTTCTTTAGACCAAACGGGTCAAAAGGTGAAATTATCATCCTTTGACAATATCGACTAATGGTTTGTTGAATTATGTGATTATAGGAATAAATATCAGATGGATATGTACATCGATATTTCTTAGCGGCTACTAAGACAAGATATCGAAACGGGTCAATATATTTATCCGAGCCAAGTATGCATAATAGAATAACTCTCATTTAAACGTATGGTTTAATGAGAGTTAATCGGGGTCTAAAATAGATTTTGGGTTACTCTAATAGGTAAACCGAATGTAAAAATGATGGTCATTACGTTTGAAAGGCCTAATGACTTTTCAAACAATATCATAGTTAAAAAGAGGGCTTATGGGTCAAACATGTTTACAAAAGTCTCTCATTGTTAATGAAGGACCAAAATTGACCAAAACGCCCTTGAAGGCTAAATTGAACAATGTTTGGAAACGAGTTTCAGGATTAGATAAATACTTAGAATAAGTATAGAAGTTGAAAGATGCAATACGTTAGTCAAATGGATCTATTTGAGTCTTGCCGTAAAATAATGATTCGAGGGGTAAAACTCGGTTTGTATAGGTTACCATAGTAAACCCACCATAAATACAGTTGTGGTGGAAAATTATATGATAAGAAATGAGGTAATGTAATGCTAGAAGCAATCGAAAACAATTTTAAGCTTGAAAGTGCTTAAATACCCTTAACGGGTCAAAATAAGCACTTGAGTGTAAGCGGGTTTTAAATACGTAAGAAACTCGTGACTTGAACCTAATATGATGGGAGATATTGAAATTATGAATTTCATGAGTTTAGGGAGCATACAAACCTGTTTTTGTTTGATTTATGCATGAACGGGTCAAAACAGCAAAACATGATGAACATACAACAGCTACCGTAAGTTACGGTAGCTACCGTAACTTACGGTAGCAACTAAAGTTGTTACGGTGGTATTATACTGCCTTACGGAAGCCCCTGGAAGCCTAGTGGCTACCGTAACTTACGGTGGCTACCGTAAGTTACGGTAGTGCCAAGTTATTTTTGTTAAGTTTTGTTTCGCGAATCCATTTGAACAAGTTTCAAACCGCGTATGACTAAAATCATTTCATGTTTATGGAATGTAGGTTACCTAGCAGTACCGGATCATGACTGAGCCCGACAAAGAAGCGAACACACGAGATCAAAGCTTCCGCGAATAGTTACGTCGTCATGTTTTAAACGAAGAATTAAATTATAAAATATTGGAATGTTTTATTCAGTAAATGGTTTTAACAAATTTGCAATTTTTAGTGTATGTTTAACCTTAATACACTATTATAATCGAAACTTATAGGATAATTGATTAAAATGAACTTAGGGCGTTACATCAAGTCAAGAATCAAGAACCGAACACTCACCTTTAAAGCTTCCGCAATGAAACCGTTTTGTTTTTGTTACAAACAACTTTTTTAAACAAATTATTACTATCATTTGATTGTTATAATCATGTTTGAATGATAACTTATAAAAGTTTTTGAAAGGTCGCATTTTCACATAAAATGCGTATTTAATATTATATTCGTATTATAATGAGACGGGTGTTACACGTTCGTAAGCTACACCAACGTTGTCGGGCCAACCGTTCTTTTCGGCCTACTTATGGTCGAGCCCAATGCAACAACCCGCACTCTGCCGCCAGATAACCTCAAAAAGAACACCTCTTTGAAAAGAAAACTTCAAGCTTTATTTATAAAAATCTTTTAAGTGTCCGAATACAAAAGATGGAGAAACCTCCATTATATAGAATTCTAGGAAACCACAAATAAAAGGAAAAACCGAACTTTTAGGAAATCATTAAAAAAGTAAATCAAATATTTAAAAGTAATAGATAAACATTAAATGATAAATGATTCCATCCTCGTCTTCATAAGCCAAGTATTCCCGGGTCGTTGTTCGTTTCATATCTTGGATCGTTTAAGTTTGGCCCGTCATCACCATACATATCCCCGAACCCACAAATTTTATATCAACCCCATACTGGAATAACCATCTCATATGTTTTGGGGTTTCAGGTATTCCCGTCGGATGCACACTTATATTTGTCATCTCTACACAGCTCTAGATGTCAATATGTTATTATGTTTCTATCCTATACTTATACCAAGTGTGGTGGAATAACTAAAAAGTTTAACAACTACTGCTGCATAGGCGAAGACATAGGTGGTATTTGTTTTTCTAAAAAAGTTCTGCGCATGCTCTTCTGTTTGCGCCATGCAGACCACGTGCAGATATTGCCATCTGTAGATTGTTCGTAGAGTGAGGTTGGCATACAGTGGCGAAGCTTGAGCATGAAAACGGGGGGGGGGGGTCGAAAACGTATATACCCAAAAATTTCTATAGAACCGGGGGGGGGGGGGGTCGAAAACATATATACCCAAAAATTTATAGGGTGGAGATACAATAGGAAGTTTATTTGGCTAAGAAGGCTAGGAAGTGAACTTGACCATCCATTACACGATAAAAATTGCACGATAAAAACGTATATACCCAAAAATTTCTATAGAACCGGGGGGGGGGGGGGGTCTAAAACATATATACCCAAAAATTTATAGGGTGGAGATACAATAGGAAGTTTATTTGGCTAAGAAGGCTAGGAAGTGAACTTGACCATCCATTGCACGATAAAAATTGCACGATAAAAAACTTGACCATCCAAAAATAACTTTTTCATACGACAATATTTTTTTATAAAAATTGCACGATAAAAACGAGCGTTTTTATTATCTTTAAAACGAGCACACTATTGCTATACTTTTGAAAAAAAAAATTCGAAAACCCAGATGCGTAAAAAGCGGTGGATAGAACAAGACACTATAACCCGGGTTCTAAAACGCAATCGGGTTTCATATGGCCGTGATTATGTTTTAACATGGCCATGCCTCTATTCTAACATGATTATGTTTATGTTTTAACATGACCACGTTCTCTGCACTCAAATTCTGAAGAAAACGTACCTAAAACGCAATGGGTTTCAGATAGTCATGTTTCTCTTTTAACATGGCCATGCCTTTATTTTAACATGGCCATGTTTTTGTTTTAACAAGATCATGCCTTTGTTTAACAAGGTCATGCATTTGTTTTAACATGGTCATGCCTCTGTTCCAACATCCAGGTTCTAAAACGCAATGGGTTTTAACATTGTAATGTTTATGTTTTAATGTGGTCATGCTTATGTTTTAACATGGTCATGTCTTTGCTCCAACATGATCATGCTTCCCTTTTAACATGATCATGTTCTTTGATGTTCTTTTACACTGCAGTTCTAAAACGCAATGAAACACAAAATCAAGGTTTTGCACTATAGATTCTGAAAAACAATGAAGTTTTAACATGTCCATGTTTATGTTTTAACATGGCTATGCTTTTGCTCCAACATGACCATGCTTCTATTTTGGCATGATCATGTTCTTTGCACCCCAGGTTGTAAAACACAATGAAAGCAAAAAAATCAATATTTTGCACTCTAGGCTCTAAAAAGAAATGGATCTTTAACATGGCCATGTTTATGTTTTAACATGGCCATGCTTTTGTTCCAACATGACCATGCTTCTATTTTAGCATGATCATGTTCTTTGGTTGTAAAACGCAATGAAACCAACAATCAATATTTTGCATTGTAGGTTCTAAAAAGCAATGAAGTTTTAACATGACCATGTTTATGTTTTAATATGGTCATTATTTTGTTCCAACATGACCATGCTTCTGTTTTGGCATGATCATGTTCTTTGCACCTCAGGTTGTAAAACGCAGTGAAAACCAAAATCAATATTTTGCACTGTAAGTTCTAAAAAGCAATGGAGTTTTAACATGGCCATGTTTATGTTTTAACATGGTAATGCTTTTGTTCCAACATGATTGTGCTTCTATTTTAGCATGATCATGTTCTTTGCTTGTAAAACACAATAAAACTAAAAATCAATATTTTGCACTACATGTTCTAAAAAGCAATGAACTTTTAACATGGCCATGTTTATGTTTTAACACGGTCATGCTTTTGTTCCAACATGACCATGCTTCTATTTTAGCATGATCATGTTTTTTACACTCCAGGTTGTAAGACGCAATAAAACCAAAATCAATATTGTGCACTGCAGGTTCTAAAAAGCAATGTAGTTTTAACATGGGTATGCCTTAGTTCCAACATGATCATGCCTCTGTCTAACCATGATCATGTTCTTTCCACTGCAGATTCTAAAACGCAATGAGTTTTAACATGGTCATGCCTTTTGTTCCAACATGATCATGCTCCTATTTTAGCATGGTCATGTCTCTGCTTTAACATCCAGAAGAACAAAAATGAAAAGAACTCTAACTAAAACATAATGAAGTGAAAAACGCAATTGAGGTTTCATAACTAAAACGCAATGAAAATAAAAAATAACACAACTTACAAAAGAACTCTGATTAACGACGGTGGGCGGAAAAAAAACTCTGATACACCATGGGGAAACTGGTGGCGGTGGAGCGGTGGTGGTGGTGGATGGTGGAATGATGGTGTCAGATCTGAAAAACCCAACAGGTTGTTGAAGGTGGTGGTGGTTTCAGATCTAGTTTCCGGCAAGATGGTGGTGATCGTAGGTGGTAGTGGTGGTGGTGGTGGTGGAGGAGGAGGTGGTGGTGTTGATTGTGATGTGATAGTTTATAGTTTTGAAAATGGTGGATTTGAGTATACGGGGAAAAGAAATGAATTGCAGATGCTGGGTTTTTTTTTGAAGCTGATGAGTTTTGACCAAAATGCCCCTCCTTATGTTTTATATTTTGCCACATGTCATCCTCTTATTGCTTCTTATCCTTCCTAGCGAAATTAAACTTCCTATTTGACCTTTTCCCAAAATTTATATACGAAAACCACATATATAACACTACTGAGCGAAAAGTTCGGGGAGGGGGGGTGGGGAGGGAGAGGGTCGGGCGCCCCTCCCAACCCCTGTTCCTTGTTGGCATACACTACACATGATCTTATACCGCTTAAATCCAAAGCCCGTCTCTGATAGTCTTAACCCTTGTTGTAGTGTCAATACATCACTCGACCTCAGTTTAACCAATGCTTTGAAAATAGTTTCATACAAGTCACTGAACATGTCTAAAAATGGAAGGCGGTCATAACTTATAATATAATAATGACTAACTGACCTATATTGACCTATATATTGACCTAGAAAACGAATTGAACAGTAATAATAAATTTAAATATTTAAAAGAGTGTTCAATGAATACTAATAGAAAAATAAATGAATGAATGGTATTGGGTACCGGTACCGGTATCAAATTTATTAAACTGAGTGTATTTTCGGTGTCCGTTTGGCACCGGTATTTATCGGGTTTTACCCTCAAATGCCACCGGTGTCGTACCAGTACCGTCCGTATCAAGCCGTACTGTACCAGGTATATTCGGTACCGGTACCCATTTTTGGGGATTTCGGTAAAGGTATTTTCGGTTACGGTTGGTACCGAGCTTATCAAATCCTGTAGCAACGTACCAATGCAAGTAATTGCACATTTTAGATTACTTTTCATGCACAGAGTAAGTAAATTGTATTTCGTTTGAATGAGTTTTTATATACACAACAACTTATTTTGCTTTATTTTTTGTCTTTTTACATAATGAATGAATTGTAGCATGTAAAATTAACTTGGATATTTAAATTATTGATGAGCAAATCATATCAAATCCTGTAATCAAACCGGTATCGTATTGGTACCAAATTTACTATATCAAATCATTTTTGGTACCAATTTGATACCCACCTTTTGGCGTTTTCAGAATCTTTACTTTCGGTTTGACACCGGTCTAGCACCATACCTATATTTATTGATTTTTACCTTCAAATACCATACCGTATTGTACCAAACATTTTCGGTGCTGGTACCCAATTTCGATGATTTTCCGGATCGGCACTTTCGGTGCCGTTACATGTACCGAGCTCATCCATATTTTAACGTGTTAGCACCGTAATATCTGAACTGAAAACAACCGAATTTCCAACGTGTAGGACATGTGAGTCCTATTATTATATATTAGGTTATTTAAAATCGTTTTTTCAGACGGATTGACTATCCTTTTCACGACATTTTTATTTATGTTTTGAAATTTGGTACCTGCTTGTCGTTACTAACACGCGTTTTGTAGTCATTGGGTCCCCGCCGCAACGCGCGGACGAAAATTTAACTAGTTTTATAAATAAACAAAATTATAAAAATCCAAAAAGTAAAAATCAAACTTTAGAAAATATTCATAAAACACAAAAGCTACAGGGGACTCGTATGCAATTAATTATCCCCAACTTATCAAAAGAAAAATCCAATTTTGGGCGGACAGTAAACAAATATTTTTCCAGCTAAAAGTTCTTTCCCACTGCATTTCCATGTCCGATTATTATTATCAAAAACCGTGAGTGGTTACCAAATTTCGCCACTCATATCATACAATTATAATCCCCAAATTCACCAATCTTCTTAATCCAAACACCTTTCAATTGAATCTCAACAGCAATGTCAACTGTCACCAGCAACTGTTCGTTACTCCCTCACTTCTGCACAACCGAATTTGCATCTTCAACTGCTTCTAAATCCTGTCGGTTCACTTCAGTTTCGAAAACACACCGAATTATTAGGTAAGTTTATTTGAAATTCGAGTAGCAATTTTGTTGATTAATCGGTGTTTGTGATTGCTCGTGAGGTGAATTTGGGGTGTCAGTTGTGTTTGTGTCGGGTTGGTGGGTTGGCGGGTTGAAATGTGCAACCCGAACCCAACCCATAGGGCTGCAAACGAACCGAGCGAACACGAACACGACCTTGTTCTTGTTCGGTTGTTAAGAAATATATCTGTTCCTGTTCATGTTCACGAACACTTACTGAATGAGATTTTATGTTCGTTTGTCATGGAAATAAACTTTTTTGTGTGTGTTTGTTAATTTTAGGCAACGAATGAAAATAAACATTGATGAACACAAACGAGCACAAACTAATGTTCATGAACACAAATGGAAACAAACAAACATTCATGAACATAATAGATAATACACTGACATTTATTAAATATTTTATTTGTCGGAACTCTGAAGTATTAAGTAAAATATAAAAACTAAAACACTAATGAACTATTGAAGTTGAAAACAAAAGAACACGTTACCGAACATTCATGAACATAAATGAACGAACGCAACCTCTGTTCATGTTCGTTCATTTAACTAAACCAACAAAATTTCTTGTTCGTGTTCGTTTGTTTAATAAACAAACAAACTTCCCGCCGAACAATACACGAACTTCCCGCCTAACGTTTGGTTCGTTTGTAGCCCTACCAACCCATATTATTATTTGTACCCTAACCCGCACACACATAAATTTGGGTTAACCCGAACCGTATAAACCATTTTTTAGATGAGTAATACATATTGTTTGTTGCTAGTTATAAGCGGGGTTGTTGCTAGTTATAAGCGGGTTGTTGGTTTGTAAATGACTAAATGAGTAATAGTTTATTTGGAAAATATTGAAAATCTTGAAAATGGATTGAAAATTGCATGTGTATCTCTAGAAAAATGGAAACCAGAAAAAAAGAATTATAAAGGTATTTTTTTAAATACCTAAACGGGTCAACGAGTCAACCCATTTCTATGTGTGTCAACACTGTTGGAAATCAGACCCTTGATCAAACACACACAAACACAAGATTGAACAAACTCGTTCAACTCATTTTATTCTTAACCAAAGCACACCAATTACAATAACCTTAATTATCTATTTATACTAAAGTAAACCCAAACCTAGTATGACTCAAATACCAATTAAATAATTATTGAACCCAAACTAGATAAGTATATCACATTGAATAAAATACGGATACTTATCTAGACCCAGTAACTAACTGAATTGTAATAAATAAACCAAACTTTATCTTCAACTCTTTTGAATTATCTTGAAGCCACTTCAACTCCGATTAGGATTAATCCTTTAAACTCGAACCCGACCAGCTTGGTTTAAAATAGCACAAGGCGCTCCGAAGTGTTTTGGTTCCGAAAGCTTTAAGCGAGGTGAGAGCTTCACGTATGCGAGGGCAGCGAGGCGCTCAAAATAAAAAAAATATTTGTACGCATCAATATGACATATTCTACTTGTTAATCAATAATAAACACAAAAACATGATTATAAAACACACTTAAACACATAAAAGCATAGTTAAAACATACATTGAAGCATAGTTGTCGATAGCGACCATAGCGGTCGCTATAGCGCGCTTTATGGCGATGCGACTATGTGTCGCTATGTTGGTTATGGCGATGAATAGCGAGCTTAGGGACAGTTTGGGTTTTTTTTATGTTAATATCAATTAGATATAGCTATAAAATAGCTGGATTTATAGGTTTTTGTTAAATATACATGTAAAATATCATATATACAAGGGTATTTTGATGTAATATACAAATAAAAATTTTCAAAATTCTTTTTCTAGTGTAATCACTATTTATAAAATAGCCGTCGCTATTTTTCGCTATTCGCTACGTAGCCTATAGGTGCCTTGTCGCTATTCGCCATCGACAACTATGCATTGAAGTCGAAACACACTTAAAACATAAACATAAAAAAATAGTCTTTAATCAACAATTGATGCAGAAGAGTGAGGAGGCGACTGAACAGAAGAGGCTGCACCGTTCTTTTTTTTAGGGTAAAGAACCCAAATCTGACGTGATTAAAAGCTGCTGGGCCCCTTATGAAATCCTATTGGAGCTGATCTAGAATATTGGGCCCAAATAAAACCCAAATCTGACCTGATTGGGCTTGAAAATTCACTTCACACACCTAGCGCTTCACGTTTAAAGCGTCGCCTCAAAACGCTTCACGTAAAATAACGCTTCAGGGCAAAAAAAGCGTTTTTCCTAACGCCTCAGCGCTTCACGCTTCAAGCTCGCTTTTTTAAACCAAGCTGACCAGTTTAAAAAACAGATGGTGTTAACTGACCCAAAACCTTTTTTTTTTGTCGGGTTTGGGTTGCATTTCGGGTTGTGTCGGGAATTGCTACCCGTAAGGTGAATTGTTGAATTAGGTATGGAATTTTGTGGAATTGATAAATGATAATTAGGTGTTTGGTGAGTGCAGGTGTCAATCGACAAGTACAGATGAGAAGAGGAATAAGAGTAGAAATGTGTTGGATAATGCAAGCAATTTGCTGACTAATTTCTTGAGTGGTGGGAGTATAGGATCAATGCCTGTTGCTGAAGGTGCTGTCTCTGATTTGTTTGGGAAACCTCTTTTCTTCTCTTTGTATGATTGGTTCATAGAGGTACTACTCACTTTTTTTTTTCAGTTTTTTTTTTTTTTTTTTTTTTTTTTTTTTTTTTTTTTTTTTTTTTCACATACAAATACACATAGGGGAGGGTTATGGGCAGAACACAGTTATTTGGTAGACAGTAAGAACAAAATAAATTATTCACTTTTTCAATATTGAAATTTTAATAAAAAAGAGAAAATGGTTGAAACGGAATCGTTATTTGTCTCTCTTAAAATAAAAATAAAAATATATGAACATATTTCGTTTATTTTGTAGAACTTACACCTATGCAAGTTATGTGTAGGTTATATCACCTACACATAACCTACACATGTGCACGTAAACGTTTAAAGTTAAAGAAATATATGAACAAAATGAGTTAATGGTTTTTTAAGTACATAACGTACACATCTGTATGTAAAGAGTAAAATTTTAAAAAAGTTGAACCATTAATAAAAAACTCAAATGATTTGAATTTGTTTTTTTTTTCCTCGCAATCATTTATTGCTCTAAAATGAACCTCGCCCTACATATACATATACATACACAGCAATGTTTTTTTTTGATATTCATGATTTTTGCTTATGTTTGTGTGCCGAATGCTGCAAACAGACAGAGGTTGGCAAATTGATTTAATATGATTTTTGTTAAGTGTAGTATATAGACCTGCATTTATTGGTAGTTACTAATTTTGATATCCCAATGACGGTTTATTGAACAGCATGGATCAGTTTATAAACTTGCCTTTGGTCCAAAAGCATTTGTAGTTATATCAGATCCTATTGTCGCCCGATATATTCTTCGCGAAAATGCATTTTCGTATGATAAGGTATGATTCCAATTTATTGCGTTACTTTAGTGCCCACATGTTGAAATCTATTCAGTGCATAATCTATTGTTTGTAAATCATAGTTATTAAAGGCGCTAGGCGCACTCAAGGCGCATAGGCCTCGCCTGGGGCCTAGGCGCAAGGCGCATAAAAAGGCGAGGGCCTGAGAAAAGATAAGCGCATGATGAAAAAAATGAAAAATATATTAGAAAAATAATAATATTCTTCAAATAAAATACACAAAAGCTATTATATAACATTTAATATCATATATTTTATACCAAAAGTTCTAAAATATTTAGTGTGCTGGTGTAGAAAAGTGGTTTGCCTTAGATAAAAGTAGAAACCTAGCTAGAATATTGCCGGAATTTAGAGAATTTGGCCGGAAAATATCAGAAATCTAGGAATCTCGTTGAAATATGCGCCTGAACCATCACCTGAAGAATTAAAGCGCAATTGCCTCACCTCGCCTGGAAAATGGGCCTAGGCGCAAGAGGCGATGGCTTTTAACAACTATGCTGTAAATACACGCATAATTGCATACAAGTACCCCATGTAAAAGGTGGCAAACAGCGATTACAACCCAATAACCCATTTACTTTCAAACGGTCCGACTTGGGTTATATTTTATTACCAACAAGTCAAATGGGTATATTTTAATATGAGTAAATTACGTTTTTGGCCCCTGTGGTTATATCACTTTTACTATATTAGCCCAAAATAAGAATTTTTAAAATATTTGCCCCCATGGTTTCTATAACTAACCATTTCGGCCCCTAAGTCTGGATATCATGGGGGCCAAAATGGTTAGTTATAGAGACCATGGGGGCTAAAATGGTTAGACTTGGGGGACCAAAATGGTTAGTTATAGAGATCATGGGGGCAGATATGTTAAAAATTCTTGTTTTGGGCTAATATAGTAAAAGTGATATAACCACAGGGGCCAAAAACGTAATTTACTCTTTTAATATTTTAGATGAAAATGAAACAGTCAACAGTCTCCCAAATGTGCTGGTGGGCCCATAGTTCTAAATTATACATTTTTTTTACCTAAACTTGTTTTTGACCAATATTATATATTTTATAAGGCGCTTCATACGTATCATGTAGGGAGTTCTTGCCGATATTCTGGAGCCAATTATGGGAAAAGGACTAATTCCTGCTGACTTAGACACTTGGAAGCAAAGGCGAAGAGGTAATAATTTTTAAGTCAATTATTGATATGTATTAATAATATTAGCTTAATTAATTGAATAATCAGGATGACTAGTGGTAAGGCATACAAGTTAATGGCTGTAAATGAACCGAACGAACACGAACAAGGCGTTGTTCATGCTTGTTTGTTAAGGAAATAAATGTGTTCAGAACTAGAACTGTTCATGAACACATACTCAACGCGATTTTCTGTCCGTGTTCGTTCGTTAATTTTAGGTAACGGACACAAATGAACGCAAACAAACGTTCATGAACACAAATGAACGTTCATGAACATAAACGAACGTCCATGAACACAAACGAACATATATTTAATGGTATGTAATATACAATACACTAATATTTATTAAATATATTATTAGTGGGAAATTTAAAGTATTTCTATAAAACACAAAAACATAAAATCCCAATTAACTATTGAACACGAAGGAACATAAGCGAACACATGACGAACATAAACGAACACATTACCGAACGATCACGAACATAAATAAACGAACGCGGCCTCTGCTCATGTTCGTTCATTCAACTAAACGAACAAAATTTCTTGGTGTTCATTCATATGTTAATCGAATGAACACAAACGAACTTCCCGACGAACTGTTCGCTGAGCGTTTGGTTCGTTTGCAGCCCTAAGTCAATATGTTTAAGTTTGATGTTTGCCTATAGTCATGTCTATCGTTTTGAATTTTTTTTCAGTTATAGCTCCGGGTTTTCATACCTTATATTTGGAAGCTATGGTGAAAATGTTCGCTAATTGTTCCGAAAGATCAATATCAAAACTCGAGAACCTTCTAGAAGCCAAAAACTTGCAAGGAGGGCACGAAATCGAGTTAGATCTCGAAGCGGAATTCTCGAATTTGGCCCTGGATATAATCGGTCTCGGTGTTTTCAATTACGACTTCGGTTCTGTCACAAAAGAATCTCCTGTCATTAAGGTCTAGTCCTATGATACATTGCCCAACATGTTTTACACGATGAGTTCATTTATAAAACTCGGTTAATTTCTCTTCTGTTTCTGCTCCTTTCAGGCAGTATACGGCACGCTTTTCGAAGCCGAACATCGATCAACTTTCTACATTCCGTATTGGAAATTTCCTCTGGCTAGATGGCTGGTTCCCAGACAACGGAAATTTGCAAACGATCTCAAGATTATTAATGATTGTCTTGATAATCTTATAAAAAATGCAAAAGAGACGAGACAGGTAACGGTTTTTATATGTTCTACATTCCATATGTTGTAGGATTATTTTTTAATTTTGAAAGTTTTAATTGGTAGGAAACGGATGTTGAGAAACTGCAGCAAAGAGACTACTCGAATCTCAAGGTATGTAATATGTTTCATTCTAATATTTAAAAGAGTTAGTTACGTTTTTCGTCCATGTGGTTTGTTGAAAATAACCGTTACAGTTCATTAGTTTAAAAATTGCCAAAACGGTATCCGTACTTTCACTTTTGTAACAATTATAATCCACCTCCGTTAACCCTATCCACTTATTCTATTAGTATTGTGTGAAATGACCATAATGCCCCTGTTAATTACCTTCTCTTTTCATCAAACACCACCACCCACAGCCAAATCTGGCCACCGCCAACTCCCTGTGGTGGCTGGAGTTGGCGGTGGTCTGCGGTTGGTGGTGATGATTGATGAAGAAGGTAATTAACAGGGGGCATTATGGTCATTTCACATAAATGATAAAACTAACATAATAAGTGGATGTGGTTAACGGAGGTAGACTGTAATTGTTACAAAAGTGAAAGTACGTGTACTGTTTTGGCAATTTTTAAACTAATGAACTGTAATAGTTATATTCAACAAACCACAAGGACGAAAAACGTAATTAACTCTATTTAAAAATTATTTGTTGGGATTTTTTTTATAATTATAAGTTTTTTTAGGATGCGAGTCTGCTGCGTTTCTTAGTTGACATGAGGGGAGTTGATGTTGATGATCGACAAGTAAGTATAACCTATAGTTTTATCTGAATATTTAATGTGTTAATTCGAATAATCTTTTTACAATTTCCATGAAACAGCTACGGGATGACTTGATGACAATGCTCATTGCTGGCCACGAAACAACAGCTGCTGTTCTTACGTGGGCCGTCTTTCTTCTGGCTCAAGTATGAAACATCGATAAACTTGCATATTAATTAGCATTTATCGCATAACGTTTGTATCTTAGTATCGGTCTAAATATGACAATTTGTTAATGTACAAGGATATAGAGATAAATGTTTGTGGCCAACGCTAATGTCTGATGAGCCGCCATTATGCAGCATCCCGACAAAATGAAGAAAGCACAAGCGGAAATCGATGCTGTCGTCTCACAGGATGGAATAACTTTGGAGTCACTTAAAAAGCTAGAGTATGCCACAATATTAAAAGACTTGTTATCGTATTTGTAAACTGTTTTACTGATTTTCCTTGTTTTAAACTTGTAGATATGTTAGACTAATCATTTCTGAAAGTCTACGCTTGTATCCTCAACCTCCGTTACTCATCAGGCGTTCTCTAAAATCAGATCGATTACCAGGTAATAATATATGCTATCAAATTCAATCTACAATACCAAAATGCCATTTTCGCCCCTGAGGTTTGGCCACTTTTGCGACTTTCGTCCAAAGGTTTGTTTGTTCGCATTTGGATTCAAAAGGTTTGAAATCTTGCCATTTTCATCCAGCTCATTAACTCCGTCTATTTTTCTCCGTTAGATGAGGGGCATTTCCGTCTTTTTATACATTTTTTTAATAAAATAAAGAGACTATATAAAAATAAAGATTCACCTCTGTTGATTTCTCCCCATCCAAATCCTTTAATCATCACAAAAAATGTCTAAAAAGACGGAAATGCGCCTCATTTAACGGAGAAAAATGGATGGAGTTAACGAGTTGGATGAAAATTGCAAGATTTCAAACCTTTTGGATCCAGATGCTGAAAAACAAACCTGTGGACGAACATCGCAAAAGTGGACAAACCTCAGGGACGAAAATGGCATTTTACTCTAAATTTCCCAGTTTTTATAGTTTCTAATGCCATGAATATCATTCAATTTAACAGGAGGTTATAAGGGTAATAAAGAAGGATACGAAATTCCAGCTGGGACCGATTTATTTATTTCAGTAAGTAATCAACTGTTACTTTGTCATTTCTATATTGCCAAGAATCCTTCAGAAGTCGCGTATTAGATTCGTGATATTTAACGTCTTTTTATTATTTTTTTGGACAGGTATATAACCTTCATAGATCTCCATACTTCTGGGACAACCCTAATGAATTCGAACCGGAGCGGTTTCTTGTTCAAAAAGATAACAATGACATTGAAGGGTGGGCGGGCTTTGATCCATCTAGAACCGCTGGATCTCTGTACCCAAACGAGGTTTATAGTTTATACTCTTCTTATTTTATCTTTAGCAAGTCTTTAGGCAATATATATTTCGGTAAAGGATCAAATAAAAACAAAATTAACGTACGAAATGTACGCATTGAGGGAAAAAGCAAAAAGTGGCGGTGTCATTTTGGTAATTATCAGCAACTTCAAAATAACTGGGGAAAAAGCAAAAAGTGTCTTGTAGAGTAATTTTGAACATCTGTAGAGTAATTTTGAGCATCTGTAGAGTAATTTTGGGAAATGTAGGGTAATTATCAAATTACTCTAGTAGAGTAATTTTGGAAAATGTCTTGTAGAGTAATTTTGTTAGCATTTAGTTATGGGGTTTAGCTTTATGGTTTAGTTTTTAGCTTTTAGTTGGGTGGGGGGGGGGGGGGGTTAGTGTAATTTTAGCCTACAATTTTGATAATTACCCTACACGACCAAAATTACTCTACATGAACTTTTACAAAATTACTCTACAGAAGCTCAAAATTACTCTACTAGAGTAATTTTGAAGTTGCTGATAATTACCAAAATGCCACCGCCACTTTTTTTTACTTTCTTTCAATTCGTACGTTTCGTACGTTTATTTTATTTTCACAGGAACTTAACTCTATATATTTCTGGAAATCTAACAAAGGGTTTGTGGCTGGTGATTTCAGACTGTATCGGACTTTGCATTTTTACCATTTGGTGGCGGGCCAAGAAGATGCGTGGGAGACCAATTTGCGCTAATGGAATCGACGATAGCGTTAGCGATGCTATTACAGAAGTTTGATGTGGAGCTAAAAGGATCTCCGGATTCGGTGGAACTTGTCACAGGAGCAACGATTCATACGAAAAGTGGGCTTTTCTGCAAATTAAAGAAGAGATCTCACACTCATTAGCAATAAAGTTTGCTTCTTTCTCTTGTTATTAGCTTCTGATTAAATGGTACATGTGACCCTTGAGTTTATATTTGGTTTTTTCAACAATGGAACAAGTTCAATCATGTAAAACAGTTATAATTACTTAAGTTTTGTGAATTATATGTTTAAAATTAAAAAAATAAAATAACTAGTATGGAGATATGAATTTGACCAACTTGAAGAAGCCGTGAAAGAATCGATAGAAGGAATCAAACAAGTTCATTAAGAGTTTATGACGATTAATGCGATTAATGTTGAAGTTAATTTGATTTTGTGTTCTTGTTCTTTATTTGAACTTGATGAAAGGATAATCGATGAGAGATTTATGGCATGCTATATGTAGGAAACTATATAGTCAAAAGGGCGCGCCTAGGCTCTGAGGCGAGGTTGCACCTATGTAGGCAAAACCTTCTTTATTTACAACACGTCTTAGCTTTGATATTTGGGGGGGGGGGGGGTAGAGGTAAGACGGTCTACATCTTACCCTTCTTAAACGCTACAATAGTTTTGATATTGGTAGAATTTGTTGAGTATGATGATGATGATAAAACACATGAAATCACTCAAAGTATCAACTACTCAAAACAATCTAAAGCAAATCCATGAAATGCTAACCGGGCCCCTCTTTTACATTCTAGGGAAAACTTCGATGTTAGGCGTTCTTCTTAGTAAAGCTATATTGGTCATAGTTTCTATACAAGCAACAAGCACAAATGTTAGAAGCCATATTTCTAATATTCATAAATATAATTGGAATATCGAATCAAAATTAAAAATTTTGAGTTCGACACGTGTTTGATATCTGATTTCGAATTGGATACACATTCGATTCGAAAATTAGAAAACCAAATTTGAATATGAAATTTTTTAATATGAATTGGTTCGAATTTCAGGGTTTTTTTTTTCGAGTCTCACTAAAATACTGAACATCATATAAATATTATCAGCTTTGATTTATAAAAAAAGCCAAACTAATACGCTACTTATACGAAAATTATATCGAATTTCAGGGTTTGTATGTAGCTAATAGTACAACCCTTTTAAAGCATGTATACAAGCATATTAAGCAAGCTTTAGCCTAAAATTGAGAGACTTGAAGCACAATTACCCAAAGGTTAACTATTTGTGTACATGAGTTAAGATATAATAGGAAGTTTATTTGACTAGTAAGGCTAGGAGGTAATCTTGACCATCAATTGATTTAATCAAGGGCTAAGATTAAATGAAGGAAATTAAAGGTAAGATAAGAGTCGCGTGAGTTTGTGAAAGACATTCTAGTCAAACCAGGACAATAGTTTATCTCTCCTCCAATTCCCCCCAATTTTTTAAATGATAATAACTTTTTCATACGACATTATTTTTTTATAAAAATTGCACCAAAAAACAGGCTTTTTTTATCTTTAAAACGAGTATACTATTGCTATATTTTCGAAAAAAAAATTCGAAAACCTAGTTGCGTAAAACGCAATGGAAAGAAACCCAGTTGCGTAAAACGCAATAGACGAAAAACGTAAAAAAAATGACTTTTTTTAAACGCAATGCACAAAAAACACAAAGAAATGTCTTATTTCTAAAACGCAATGGATTAAAAACACAAAATAAAGTGTACTTTCTAAAACGCAATGGCCAGAAAACACATAAAAATGTGTTTACCTAAAACGCAATAGACTAAAAACACTTCAAAAATGTGTGTTTTTAAAACGCAATGGCCAGAAAACACTTAAAAATGTCTTATTTCTAAAACGCAATAGCCTAAAAACACAAAAGAAAGTGTACTTTCTAAAACGCAATGGACTGAAAAAGCATAAAAATGTGTTTCACCTAAAACACAATAGACTAAAAACACTTCAAAAATGTGTTTTTCTAAAACGCAATGACCAGAAAACACTTAAAATGTCTTATTTCTAAAACGCAATGGCCTAAAAACACAAAAGAAAGTGTACTTTCTAAAACGCAATGGACTGAAAACACATAAAAATGTGTTTACCTAAAACGCAATAGACTAAAAACACTTCAAAAATGTGTTTTTCTAAAACGCAATGGCCAGAAAACACTTAAAAGTGTCTTATTTCTAAAACGCAGTGGCCTAAAAACACAAAAGAAAGTGTACTTTCTAAAACGCAATGGACTGAAAAAGCATAAAAATGTGTTTCACCTAAAACGCAATGGAGTAAAAACACTTCAAATATGTGTTTATCTAAAAAGCAATTGCCAGAAAACACTTAAAAATGTATTATTCTAAAACGCAATGGTCTAAAAACACAAAAGAAAGTGTATTTTCTAAAACGCAATGGACTGAAAACACATAAAAATGTGTTTACCTAAAACGCCAGGGGCTGCCACCCCTTGGACCCTGCTCCCAGGGGCGCTGCCCCCGGACCCCCGCCAAGATCGTAAAACGCAATGACTCAATTCCAAAACCCAGATCATAAAAATGTAATTAAAAAATTTCTTACATAGATCGATGCTGATTTATTCAGATCTCTTCAATGATTGACGAAATTTGAATGTTAGAAACACTTATTAGCGATCGAATCAAACGAATCGAGTGATTCGCTTCAAAATCACAGAAAAAAATGAGATATTTTATGAAATTAAACTGGGTTTCTTCAAAAAAGCTGAAGAACACATTGATCAATTGTTTGAATCATTGATTGGTGAAGAAAATTGCACTATAATGTAGTGATTATTGAGATAGAAAGTGAAGAAATGGTTGAAGATAGTGGGTTTTGAAAATGGTGTGTTTTGAAGTTAATGAGGAGAATAAGGAAGAAGAAAGGATACGATTGACTAAAATACCCTTCCTCTTTATTTTAAATTTTGCCACATGTCATAATCTTATTGCTTCCTATCCTTCCTAGCTAAAATAAACTTTCTATTTGATCCTCACCCTTGTGGATATATTATGATATTTCATATAATTAAGAGTAAAATGTCCGGATAGTCCTATGGTTTGGTGAAATTTCACTCTTAGTCTCCAACTTTTGAAAATTACACCAGTGCTCTCTATGATTTGATAGGTTGTTACTCGGATAGTCCTTAGAGTGGATGGATGTTAGTTTCGCGGTTAAGTCCACTTAAAATGGCTTAAATGCCATCCCTCAAGAAAAATATTAATCTTTTTGTTTATTTATGGGACCACCCACCACCTACTCATCTTTAACCTCTACCCATCAACATCCACCACCATTAACAACCTCCCCCAATATATATATATATATATATATATATATATATATATATATATATATATATAGTGAGCCGCTAGAATAAGAACCATCTCCAGTTGTAAGAACCGCGAGAACCAATCTCAACCAATTAGATTATGACACCCTGATCGATGTCGAAAGGTCGGTCAAAAACAAGTTTAAATTTTGGTCCTAAGTACCTATACTAGCAAGGGTAAGTAGGGTCGTCTCCACAGGGAATATGTGGTTAGTGTTGATTGTAGAAACCTAGATTAACTAAAACTAAGAAAAACTATTGCTTTGATTGCATTTTGAGATTTTTGATCGAGAAGAATTAAGAAAGTTATCAATTTTAAAGAAAAGCAACCCCCTCCGGATTTCCGGTTCAATGATTCACGCAAACTTGTTTAATTAGATAGATACCAAAAGGTCTTGTTAATGGTTTAGTTTGATTGATAATCAAAGACAAGTTTTTAATAATAACCTATGCAATTTAATTACCAAATCATAAGTGCCAAGAACCCACCCAATAACCAAACTACTCACGATGCAAGAAAACCGAATGCGAATGGTAAAAGATGAATAATTGCAACACTCACAATTCTTTAAAACAAAACTAAACCACAAGTATTCTTCAAGTTATGAAAAACAATCCAAAAAAAAAACTAAATAAACAAGGTTTGAGTTTCACATACATGAACCATCCACCCGGAGGTGGTCACAAAAGAATCTAGCCACTCATAGTCATGATTTGATCTTCTTGATTGTCTTGGATGTTTGATTGCATGAAAGATTGATGAAAATTGAGGTTGGGCACTCAAAAATTCGTCCTTGGGAAGTGGAAAACGGCTAGGGTTAGGGAATATCTCGTTTTGGGGTTGAAGATATCTTAAAATAAAGTGAAATCCTGAATTTTCGCGTGACTATCTGCTGTCAGCGCAAGGTTGCGCCCCCCTGGCACAAGGTTGCGCCCCTGACTGATTAGCATCTGTATTGCGCCCAAACTGACACCAAGTTGCGCCAAACTGGTTTCTTCTTGCGCCAAGTACTGGTTTCTCACCATTTTTCGCATTTTTCAACTCCCAACTTGTGTGTAAGCTTCTAACCTTCATAAATCTTCCCGAAAACCTCCCGTTTAGCTTCAATATCCATCTGTTAAGCTTTAGGTACCTACAAATAGAAACACACTCAAAGTAACCATGTTTTATGATAATAAACACTTAAAACCTTATATTTACACATGTTAAAATACGGTTATTTACCCTTCTATCACATCCCCACACTTCATCTTTGCTTGCCCTCAAGCAAACCGTTACGGAATTACTCACCATCGTAACAATACCTCTAAACCCCTATACCAATGCAACCGTTTAAGTCCTAAGTCATACCCGTCCCATAGACTAACACAATCGAGATTGACAGTCCGACAAGCAAGTGATGCAATTTATAAAACTTAAGACTTGTTTATTCAAAACTAACATGCTTAGGATTACAACACATGCTACACGCCTCTCATAATAAACTTTCCTCTCGGTTTAACAACTGACTAGCGTGTAATGTGCTAGCATTTATATCACTCAAAACCAAACATGAAATCCTGTAATCATATGCTTGTATGACAATCACACCTCCACTGTATCATATAACACGGCACATATCAAAAGGACTTTCGGTTTTGGGCTTAGGCTAAGGGTAGGAAGATATTTGGCTTATATTTATAGATTTTTATGTGGCGAACAATAAACGACCAAATCGTGACAACTTTATTTGCACATAACAAACTTTTGGGTTGGTTTCTACCCAAAAACATACACAATATTCACAAAACTTTCTTTTTTTTTCTTTGTTTTCTTTTTTTTTCTTTTTTCAACTATTCATAACTTGTCGTTCACGATCGGTATCAAACAATTCATATTAGGTGGACAAATGAACGGTGTATAGGCTCAACAGGGCTACTAAGGGTAATGGTTAGGTAAACATAAAACAAACATAACGGTGTAAGCGATATCCTAATGCCTTTATCATTTACATGCACGTATCAAACCACAGTCTCAGCATGTATCAAATCATACAAGTTCTAACACAAAATAACATATGGCCTGCTCTCAACAAATGAAGCCATTATGTAAATCATTCTATCATTCTACCGGCTCAAAATTCTCACCAAAGAAGGGTAAAAAGGTTGCCGACATGTAGCATATGCAATCTAAAGCATGTTACCCCTAAATAGACATCTCTTTTCAATTCTTTTATCCAAAAAACACTTGTCGGACCTACTCTCATGAAACTTAAAGGAACGACCATGACAAGGGACTACGTTAATTTACTACCGGCAAGGAACCCATTAGTGATTGAAACATTCGGTTTTCATATCCATTTAGTTCACTTAAGGCTTTCAAAAATTTCAATTTTTTCAGTTTTCATCGTTTTCAATCATTTTTCAACCTCTTTCAAACTCTGTCCCAAGCCTTTGCCTTCCCGGGTTGCCATATCCCCACACTTGGGCGACATTGTCCCCAATGTATAGTGTTTTAAAAACAGAACCCGGGAATGCCAACTAACAAACATCATGAGCGACCATTCCTAAAACAAATAAATTAACACATTCCCTAATACATAAAGTTTAACACCACCAAAAACACGAATAAAAATGAAATAATAAAAGTGGAACAGACTCCCCTGGTTTAAAGCGTAGAATCCTCATGCATCATGTTCCACCACGACCGTATAGCGTTTCATTCGCGGCCGTGTCCACAAGTCATCGGGTCAATCTCTACAATTAGTGTTCAAATCATCCTCGTCCAAATGGAGATTGAGTATGGACAGTTATGACTGAACTCTAATCCATGCATTGTCCGCAATTGCAAATAGAACGTACGAGGACTTCACCAAACATCCCCACACTTGGACCATTGCATCCGTAGAGATTAATAACCTAGTAACCTGCAACAGTACTCATGCAAAAACAAAACAAATATACACTACTCTACAACCTCGGGCTGCCTCCCGAGAGCGCTAAGTTTATAGGTCTT
Organism: Helianthus annuus; assembly: GCF_002127325.2. Lineage (NCBI taxonomy): Eukaryota > Viridiplantae > Streptophyta > Magnoliopsida > Asterales > Asteraceae > Helianthus > Helianthus annuus. The sequence continues at coordinate 137,300,528 of NC_035433.2, read as the reverse complement.
CAGCCAGACCGTACCTGATATGCCCTTATGGTGGTCGAGTGGGATGTTTACGTCCCATGGCCTCTACGTAGGTACCCCGCCAATGCTCTAGTAAGTCGTCCACTGTCTTCCACATTGGACCGAATAACTTTAACCTCCTTTTTGCATTACTAACTTCAGGCAGTTTCTTTTTCTTCTTCTTCCCTCGTGGCTTCCCTTTGTCTGTTTTAAACTCCTCATGCGCCACACTTTCCTTTTTTCTTACTGCTTTGCTCCCTGCCACTTCAAACCTGTCAACCAAAAAACACTCATGTTTGGTATGAATCTCCTTTGCAGGAGAGATATTTTCTTCACCATTTTCAGCTTTTGAGCGTTCACCTGAAATAGGAGGGTTAGTGACATTTGAAAACACATTTAACCGTAACTCACGGTCACCAAACTTCATACTTACCGTTCCATCAACGCAGTTTATAATTGCATGAGTAGTCGCTAAGAACGGTCTACCTAGAATGACTGGAGGTTGCGTGTTCTTTGCACTTGTGGTACAATCAAGCACTAAGAAGTCAACTGGGTAGTAACACTCTTCTACCTTCACAATTACATCCCTTATAATCCCCCTCGGACACATGGGAGTCTGATCAGCCAACACCACGGTGGTGTTGACTTTTTGTAGCGGACCAAAATCATATTGGTCATACAGACTCCCTGGTAGAATACTAACGCACGCTCCAAGATCCAACAGTGCCCTTTTTATTTTAAATTCACCCACTTGTACGGAAATAATGGGTGCTCCTGGATCTTGGAGTTTGGGGGGAAGGGTACCCAATAAAGCGGCATTCACGTTTGTAGTCAAATCAAGTTTTTTAGGAAACTTGTGAAGTTGTTTTTGGGTACTTAACTCTTTCAAACACTCCACATGATCGGGACTCTCTTTAATCTCATCAAGTAAGGGTAGATTAATTTTAGCTTGTTTAAAGCTTTCCCACCTTTCATCCCTTGGTGGGTCCCGATCATGTTGAGTATCCGATTCAGTATTAACATACTCCACCACTGATGGAATGTGTGAAACACGAGGGTTAAGTGCGTTATTTTAAGTGTTTTAATGCGTTTTATGTGAGTATATGCCTAGAATGTGTTAACAACGAAGGTTTGTGTGTTTGCAGGCAAAACGCATAAATTGGCAAAAATACGAGGTTTAGAGAGAAAACGGTTCAAGTGAGATTGATGAGTGCAGCTAGTGAATGTGTTCGGATGTGTCTCGGGTTGAATTGATAGCTTAGATGCATAAAGGATGCGGCTTACTTTGAGATGTTGAGGCTTACGGATGGAGGTTTATAATAACATAAGCTTGCACGTGATATTTTGTTAGTGGACGGTCAGGAGGAAAAAGTTTGGCAGCCATAATATTTATTATCAGTTCTTAAAATAAAGAGATCACTATCATCGATTTGGGGGAGGATTTATGAGTAGCCACCATCACGTGCAAAAGAAATTGGATTGACTTTTTGGCTCAAATCAACCACTTATAGATATCAACATAAGACATCATTATTACCTACGATTTGAGTAGCCTCCATTACGTGAAGAATATTGGCAGCAACATTTATTACCTTTGGCTCTTATAAACCACAAAACATCACCAATATCATATCTGAGATATCTCGATTATTGGAACATTTAATTAGTTTGGGCTCCACATTGGCCCAACATCACCCTTCATCATCTCGAAAAAAGGAGCAGCCATAAAAACAACTGTGGGCCGGTGGACTTTTGGAGACCAATCATTGATTTGGAGGCAGCCCAACATCAACAAGAGAGGGGAGCTCTTGAATCAGGACCTATCATCATCGAATTAAGGGAGCCGCACACATCATCTGGAGATCATCATCACATCACAACATCATCCTTGGGTCTCAATTCATCCTCTTTCATCATTAATCATCCGCACAACACCGATTCAATCAGGCTTTCGACTTTCTACAAGGCCCTTGAAGATCGTACGAGTATCATGAGCCGCTAAATCTCTCGTGAACACTTCGGGTGAATGATTCTTGTGAGACACTTTTAATTCTAGTTTCTGTTTTGTATTGAGATTTGGATTTGTAGTCGGGTGACAGCCGGCTATTTGCATGATTATATAATTTGTGTGACAGACAAATCCTGAGTGACAGTCAGAGTTTTAATTATGTGTTGAATCCAATTATGCTTTTGTTGATTGAATGATTTCTATGTATGTTTGTTTTAATATTTATCTCATCAATTAATATTAAGATTTTGAACTGCATAGGTAATTGGTAGATGTGACAGATTTACTATTCAATCAATAGCATCCAATAAAATCAGAACTAGGTTATTAGTAATTACAGAATCTGAAACCCGGAGTGCTCACCTTTTCTCATCATTGTTTATTAAGACTCAATCTTTTTCTTAATTGCAACTAGTTTCATGTGTTTTTAATTCCATATTAGTTTTGTAATCATCAGTTAGTTTAGTAAAATTTACAAACAAAACGTGTAGCACTAACCACATGCTCCTCGTGGATTCGACACCCGACTTACCCTGTCTATAGGTAAAGTTAGGTTATTTATTTTTTTTGAGTGGCCCACGACAGCCGCATCAACCACCTCCTCCTCAACTACTTGTGATGGTGGAGCTACCTCAACGCTACCAGTGTCAAAAGTTGGACGAACACTTACCGCATTGATGTGCACATTTCTTCCATTCTTTAAGCTAGATGACTGATGTGCTGGATTAACTGTGGTAGTGCTTGGCAACTTACCTGGATCTCTTCTCAGCTGAGCTAGATCTTCTGCTAGCTGCCCCAACTGTTTCTACATTGCTTTCGAAGTTTTGTCTCTAACCTCATTATCCTTCTGAATATCCTTCATAAATGACATGATTGCATCTAGCTTCGAATCACTCGAGTCGCCTCCACCACCTGAAGAATTACCTTGCTGGTTGCCTTGATTCCTCCAACTCCCTTGATAATTGCTTTGATTTTGCTGTTGGTTGTTGGCTTGAGGCCCTTGATTGTATTGACCCCGATTCTGGTAACCTCCTTGCGAGTAATTTCCTTGCCGATTCTGATACTGTTGACCTCCTTGGTTAGGTACCTGAAAATTGGGGTTCAACTGATTAGTAGAATTACCATAACTAAAACTGGGGTGGTTTCGCAAACCTGGATGATATGTATTCGATTTCATATCATATTGCTTTCGTTCACCATAGATTTGATTCACTTCATCGGTCTGACCACCCAACACAGCACATTCTCCGACTTGATGCCCTAACTCTCCACATTCAATGCACACCGCAAACGTATTGGCAGTTTTAACTTCACACCCTTTTCCAAGGTTCATTTGAGCTAACTGACGCTCAAGCAATAAGTTTTGATGCCTCAACTTCTCAACTCGTTCCTCAGCTTCATAATCAACTGACTTTGATGAACTCGATCTCGCCCTCCTGCTAGATTGTGCCTGTCTTTTCGAAGTGGCACTTTGTCTCTCCAAGTATGCCCAATCTGCAGCCTCGGTGTTCGTGAGAAACGTACCATTGCTGATGGCGATAAGATCTCTTACATCATCTGGAAGTAGCCCATCATAGAATGCCTTGATCAATTCCCATGTCTGAATTTCATGATGCGGGCATTTCCTCAGCAACTCCTTAAACCTTGTGAATGCCTCATGGAACGCTTCCCCTGAATGTTGCTGGAATGCTCTGATTGCATCCCGAGCTTCACTGGTTCTGTTCATTGTGTAATACTCCTCCAAAAATACATGTTGCATCTCTTGCTAAGTGTAAATACTCCCAGAAGGTAATGTTGCGAACCATTGGCGTGCCTTGTCTTTCAGGGTAAATTGAAACAACATTAGCTTCACCTCATCCTTTGTGAACCCTGACCCTCCAATAGTCTGGAAAATTGAATCAAAACTTGCAATGTGCAAGTATGGTTCTTCGGTTCTTTTTCCATAGAATTCAGGCAAATGGCCTAAGTATTGAGGCCTCACCTCGAAGGGTTGATTATTAATCCCCACCGGTGTAACTATAGTTGATGAGTTGGGTACTATAACAGGTCGACAGTGACCTTCAACGCCTTGAATTGGTGCCCCTTGAACGACTTGTGGGACACCATCCATAAACTGTATCTGCTCACCCCTAAACCGATTATTAGCTCTTCCCGCATTAAACTGCGGGACTCTATTATGAACTTGATTTTGTGGAATCGGCCGCTGGATGTGATTTCTTTGGTTGACCTGTTGTTGTACTGGGTGTCCTTGATTAACATTATACCCTTCGTCGTATCTGTAATCAGCATATCTCCCATCATAGTGGTTTTGATAATCATCATCTTCCCAACCGGATTCCCATGTATGAACACTGCCTTCTCTGTGGTTGGGATCCTCATCATACCCGTGTTGATGTTGTGGTTGGTTAAGACGAAAAATTTCCCTATGTTGGAGATTTAGATTCCCAGGTTGGTTTTGTGGGCCTGGGTTGAATTGTGGAAATGGTTGTGGTGGTGGTTGATTCTGATTTTGGTTATTAGGCTGGTTTTGGTTCTGGTTTTGAGGGATTGGTGGATCTGGAATGGGCGGGATTGGATCGTTTTGGGCTTGGTTTTGTGGCTCTTGATCAGCCATTTCGTGAGCTGCTTGTTCAAGATCTTGAACAACTGTTGTTGACTGAGCGTTAGTTTTCACTGCTGAACGGAGAAGAACTAGATTCTGTCGAGCAGTCTTCTCAATTTCTGGATCAAATAAGAGCGGTGAGGATTTCTTTGAAAACCTGGTATGCATGCAACACGAGAATCACCTGCACACAGACAAACAAGAAACCAAGCGTAATACGGAACAAAACAAATAAAAGACAAGCAAAAAGAAATATTTTTGGTTTTTTTTTGGTTTTTCTAATTTTTAGGTTTTTTGAATTTTTTTTTAATAAAAACAACTGACTAACACTAAGCGCACCGATTCCCCGGCAACGGCGCCATTTTGATCAATGTCGAAAGGTCGGTCAAAAACAAGTTTAAAATTTGGTCCTAAGTACCTTTACTAGCAAGGGTAAGTAGGGTCGTCTCCACAGGGAATATGTGGTTAGTGTTGATTGTAGAAACCTAGATTAACTAAAACTAAGAAAAACTATTGCTTTGATTGCATTTTGAGATTTTTGATCGAGAAGAATTAAGAAAGTTATCAATTTTAAAGAAAAGCAACCCCCTCCGGATTTCCGGTTCAATGATTCACCCAAACTTGTTTAATTAGATAGATACCAAAAGGTCTTGTTAATGGTTTAGTTTGATTGATAATCAAAGACAAGTTTTTAATAATAACCTATGCAATTTAATTACCAAATCATAAGTGCCAAGAACCCACCCAATAACCAAACTACTCATGATGCAAGAAAACCGAATGCGAATGGTAAAAGATGAATAATTGCAACACTCACAATTCTTTAAAACAAAACTAAACCACAAGTATTCTTCAAGTTATGAAAAACAATCCAAAAAAAACTAAATAAACAAGGTTTGAGTTTCACATACATGAACCATCCACCCGGAGGTGGTCACAAAAGAATCTAGCCACTCATAGTCATGATTTGATCTTCTTGATTGTCTTGGATGTTTGATTGCATGAAAGATTGATGAAAATTGAGGTTGGGCACTCAAAAATTCGTCCTTGGGAAGTGGAAAACGGCTAGGGTTAGGGAATATCTCGTTTTGGGGTTGAAGATATCTTAAAATAAAGTGAAATCCTGAATTTTCGCGTGACTATCTGCTGTCAGCGCAAGGTTGCGCCCCCCTGGCACAAGGTTGCGCCCCTGACTGATTAGCATCTGTATTGCGCCCACACTGACACCAAGTTGCGCCAAACTGGTTTCTTCTTGCGCCAAGTACTGGTTTCTCACCATTTTTCGCATTTTTCAACTCCCAACTTGTGTGTAAGCTTCTAACCTTCATAAATCTTCCCGAAAACCTCCCGTTTAGCTTCAATATCCATCCTTTAAGCTTTAGGTACCTATAAATAGAAACACACTCAAAGTAACCATGTTTTATGATAATAAACACTTAAAACCTTATATTTACACATGTTAAAACACGGTTATTTACCCTTCTATCACACCCCAAAGGGTATTATGGTCATTTACTCCAAATGTCATTTCCCACCCTCTCTCCTCATTAATAGTTTTCAGTAGTCTCTCTCCTCCACCATTTTAAAACTTCATTTCCTCTCCTCAACCTACTTGACTCCTTCTCTTCCTAAATTCTAAAGACACCACCTGCCCCTTCTGTTTCCCCTTTGCCGGCAACCCACCACTGTTAATCAGTTGAAGATGATGATGATGATGATTGATGGTGGGGGTGAAACCGTCGCCCACCACTGTTTCTCTCTCTCCCCCCTCGTTCATCGGAGTTAAAAACTTGGTCGCCGCCGCCGCCGTCTCCTCCGCCACCGTCACCGTCTCCCCCGCCACCGTCCAGCACCGTTCATCGGAGATAAAACATCGGAGATAAAACATTGGAGTGTCGATGTCGGAGGCGGTGTGTGCTCGATGGCAGGTGGTGGATGTTCGAATCTGGGTTTGAATCTTTGTGTTTTAATTTTGTTGAATCTGGTGGTGGGTGTTCGAATCTGGGGTTTATTATTGTTGAATCTGGGTTTGAATTTTGTTGAATCTGGGTTTTAATTTTTGTTGAATCTGGTGGTGGGTGTTCGAATCTGGGTTTGAATCTTTGTGTTTTTGTTGCAGGTTTGATTCTGTTGAATATGGTTTTGAATCTTGGGGGTTTGACTTTCTGGGTTTGATTCTGTTGAATATGGGTTTGAATGTTGTTCATGTTGAATTTGGGTTTGAATGATGTTATTGGGACCTTTTTTGATGCTGTTGAATCTGGGTTTGAATGATATTCTGTTTTTGAATGATGTTCATGTTGAATCTGGGTTTGAATGATGTTCATGTTGAATCTGGGTTTGAATGATGTTCTGTTTTTGGGACTTTTTTTATTCTGTTGAATCTGGGTTTGAATGATGTTTATGTTCCTTCTGGGTTTGAATGATGTTCATGTTCCTTTTAAATGTTTAAACCGGTTGAATCTGGTGGCTTTTTGAATCAGCGGTGATGATGCAAAAAAAAAGGACGATGGCGCGACAAGGATGGTGGAGGGTAGGTTTTTGAACCCGCAACCCCACTTTGCAGCCTCTGATGTTCGGAAAATCTGAGCCAAAACTTCTTTTTTTTTCCAGAATCCACTCGTTCTTTTTTATTTTTGTTTGTTGGGTTTTTTATATATTTTTATGAGGCGTCGATGATGATAGCAAACTATCTGAGACACCTACCGAGTAACGATTTTCTGGGTGTGTTCGTTTTTGTGTAAAAAAGTTTTTGTAAAAGAAAAAAAACTTAAACCGTAAACTTTTTAAAGTAAACCGTAAACTTTTTTACGTAAAACGTAAAAAGTTTTGCGTAAAACGTAAAGCGTAAAAAGTTTTACGTAAAACGTAAAACGTAAAAAGTTTTACGTCAAACGTAAAACGTAAAACTTTTTTCGTAAAACGTAAAACTTTTTATGTAAAAACGTAAAACGTAAAATGTAAAAATTTTAACGTAAAACGTAAAAATTTTAACGTAAAACGTAAAAAACGGAGGCGTAAAACGTAGAAAATCGTTAACGTAAGAAACCGGCGCGTAAAACGTAAAAAACGTTAACATAAAAACGACGCGTGAAAAAGTCGGGCGTAAAACGGGTCGAAAAAACGGGTCGTAAAAAATGGGATCTAATAAACGGGTCGTAAAAAACGCGCGTAAAAAACGGGTCGTAAAAAAACGCACGTAATTTTTTTTTCAAAAAATCTGATTTCAATATGTTTGTTTAATAAAAAAAAAACTGATTTTAGAAAAAAAAAACATTTAATGCAATAGGGACAAAAATGTATTAAAAAACAATAAAACTAATAAGACAAAAAAAAACAAAATTACTTAAATACCCTTTTTGATTACAATATTAAAGACATAATAAGACAAAAAACTTTTAATATTAATATTAACTACTTTTAATCTCATCCATCCATCTAGTTGATCTAAGGGCTAAAAAGTGGTTCTCATGGTTCTTACAACTAGAGGTGGTTTTCATTTTAGCGATCCCCTATATATATATATATATATATATATATATATATATATATATATATAGAGAGAGAGAGAGAGAGAGTGGAGCCAATAAACTTCCGCTTGGCGACACCACTCCGGTAAGTGCATCGCCTTTAACTGCTAAAGTGAGGAAAAGGATTCCATTGGTGGTAACGGTTAAATCAAAAGGGTGGCAGTGGGATTTTTTTCGGAGATGTCAAACTCGTATCTAGCATGATTAAGGTTTCGTGGGTTGGTTGTGATTAGAGATAGCAATGATAGTTAATGTTCCAGCAACTGAGAGACGGTGGTGATATTACAGGTTGACAACTACGGCGACAACCTTCTGAAATTAGGGTTTTAGTGGGGGTTGACAATAGCTATTCTGAAATTATGGTTTGGTGACATAGGGTTCACGATGGCGACCCAAGACTGGCTTCGGCAAAGCTGCCAGCGACGCAAGTGACATATGGCCGTTGGGCAGAGGTGGATAAAGGTGATGGTCGTGATGATGTCTGATAGGTAATGTTGGGTGTTGATTAAGATCAGACTTAGGACTGTTGGAAATGATTAGAGGTGCGGGTCAACTAGTCAAACCAAAGGGTGAAGGTTGTTGATGGTGGTGGTAGTGGAGGTGATGGGTGGTGGATGTTGATGGTGGTAGGTTGTAGGTGGAGGTTGAAGATGAAGTAGGTGGTTGTGGGTGAAGGTTGAAGATAAAAGGGTGTTTGTAGGTAGTAGGTAGGTCCCACAAATACATAAAACATATAGTTTTTCTTGAATAATGGCATTTTAGTAATTTTACATTGACTTAACGGTGAAAACTAGCAGCCATCTATTCTAGGGACAATCCGAGTAACAATCTATCAAACCATTAGAAGCACAGGTGTAATTTCCAAAAGTTAGGGATTAAATATGAAATTTCACCAACCACAAGGACTATCCGGGCATTTTACTCTATAATTAAATTATAAGTTGAAAATTGTCCCACTCATAAGTTTTTTTATAACTTTTAAAATATGATATTTATAAAATTCCGAATATATGGTAATTGTGACATGCTTATTTCATCTACGTTACGTTGTAAGTTTTGTCTAAACTAAGTTTTACGTATTAATGTATACGTCATCTAAGCACCTTTGTAAAAACATACATACATACATACATACATACATACATACATACATACATACATACATACATACATACATACATACATACATACATACATACATACATACATACATACATACATACATACATACATACATACATACATACATACATACATACATACATACATACATACATACATACATACATACATACATACATACATACATACATACATACATACATACATACATACATACATACATACATACATACATACATACACACATACATACATACACACATACACACACATACATACATATACATACATACATACATATTGACACACATGTTTAACATGCTCCACCGCAACATACGAGTAATTATACTAGTACAAATTTGTAGCCAAAATTTTCTTGTAACATATAATATGTTGTTTAAGAATAAATAACAAAGTAATAAAAGTTATAAATGTTTATTTTAAAATCACTTAATTTGTTTGTTAGTGTGTCAATAACAATTAACAACATTCACATCCCTTCCTCTATTTTTATTTCTATAAAATCATTCACATTAGAGTCTCTATTCTATATAATATAGAGAAAATAACAAAAACACAATCACATTAGAACCTTTTATAATAGAGAAAAAATATATAGCATCTATATTTAGAGCATTTATATTAGAGCCTGTATTCTATATTATATAGAGAAAACAATAGAGGAAACTACAAAAACACCATCACATTGGAATCTCTATAATAGAAAAAAAATTAAAAAAAGTAAAATACACCTCTATATTTATAGGGTCACATTCAACCCTCTATATTGTTATTGTGAGTGTGTAAGAAAGAGAAAAAAATAATAAAATATTTTTTTGTGAGCAAGAAATAGATAGAGATAGAGAGTTGGATGTGAGATTTTTTTTTTAAAGTAACAAAATCTAGAGAAAGATGCGTTTTTATATAGATGGAGGTGGAGTCTCCAATGTGAATGCTCTTAGTGGTTCATATTCATCCTTCTAAATTTTTATTGTGAGTGTGTACGAAAGAAAAAAATAATAAAATAAAGGTTTGTAAGTAAGAAATATATAGAGATAAAGAGTTGGATCTAAGATGTTTTGAAAAATTAATAAAATTTGGAGAAAAATGTGTTTTTATATAGATAGATATGGAGACTCTAATGTGAATGCTTTAAGAGCATAAGAGAGGATTCTTCATATTATAGATGATGGTTATGAGGGATTCTAGATTCTAAATGGAGGAGAGAGAAAATGTTAGTGTTCATTCGTAAATATAAAAAAAACTGTTCATCCTTATTGTAACACCCCAACCCGGAAGGGCTGACGTGTCACAATAACGGTAACATAAACAAAAGTCATAATTCCATTTATTTATTTGATAAGGATACAACCACACGACTATTAAAATTAAGATTAATATACAAGCGGAGACATTCATCTTAATTAGCTAACATCTTCAGATTTATTCCTAGGCTTTATTCTTCTCTCTTTTCCCCTCCCAAAGTAACCTGTGGACCTGTATATATAAAAAGTTTACGGAATGAGCCGAATGCTCAGTACGGAATTTTAGGCTCAAATAACAAATAATGCTTTATATGAAATCTTATCCGGATGGAACTTTATGCGAAAATGATACGATGCAAGAACAAAATTTCATCATCATATCTTACGGATGTACCCATGAGCAAACTTAAAACGTGACAATACACAGGTAGCTACTCCTGCATAATTATCACATGAGATGGCGAATTGGCATACCCGTTATCCACCTCCTTATACTTAAATCCTAGGATCGATCCATACGCCTCCTAATAGCCTTATGTACCACACTTGTACTTAAGAGACGCCGTGAACTGATCTCTCCGTCACGGATGGAGCACATGATGTCGATGCCGCAACAACATGCTCGTGGGACACTCCACGAGAAGCGATACTCAGGGTATCAGAGTACAAATGGTCTTATTCACATAACTTATAAAACTTATTTTCATAACAACACGGAACATATATTGGAACATGCGATAATGAGTATAACATAATACTATCGCATGACATGAAAGCTAAATCAAATGATTAGGATAGGAATCGAACGGACTGTCAAATGAATCGATAATCAAAGACGTGAGGAGTTTTTAACAGATATAGTAATTTAGTGGTTTTATAACAATTTGAATATGAAGCAATAAAGAGTGGGGTAAGGATCCGTACCTTAATAACTCCAAAGTGAAGCTACCTTGTGCTAATATTTTAGATTTATATGGGCAGAGTTTAGACTACTGATTAATCTTTTAACCTAATTTAAATAAAATGCACACAAACTAGGTTAGTAACTTAATACATCATTTACAACGAACGACAAAGTGCGATACTTAAACATCCATCGAATTAACGACGAACGACAAAGTACGATACTTAAACTCATCCATCGAATTAACGACGAACGACAAAGTATAACCCTAATGTGGGCAGCATTTAAACATCCATTGGATATATTGATCGATCGGACAATGAATCGTAATAGCGATCGAGTTATTACCCTGATTGCGGCAGCACTTCGTGAATTAGTGTGTGTTGTGGACTGATTTAACTATAACTCGACGTACACAGAACTTATGAGCGTCGTTTCAACTTCCCATATCAAGTCCCAATGTCCTCTATTTATACTAATTTTTGGGACATGCCTACCTACCTGCTTGACATGCCTACCTACCTGCTTGATTGACATGCCTACCTACCTGCTTGACATGCCTACCTACCTGCTTGACATGCCTACCTACCTGCTTAATTGACATGCCTACCTACCTGCTTGATTGACATGCCTACCTACCTGCTTGACATGCCTACCTACCTGCTTGATTGACATGCCTACCTACCTGCTTGATTGACATGCCTACCTACCTGCTTGACATGCCTACCTACCTGCTTGACTGACATGCCTACCTACCTGCTTGACATGCCTACCTACCTGCTTGACATGCCTACCTACTTGCTTGATTGACATGCCTACCTACCTGCTTGATTGACATGCCTACCTACTTGCTTGATTGACATGCCTACCTACTTGCTTGATTGACATGCTTGGGTGTCATAATTAGGGTTTTCTAGTGGTTAATTTATAAATTACTATTATTCTTTTTATTTCTAGAATAATGATTTTAAATTTATGGGCATTACAACTATTACCCCCTTAAAAGAAATTTCATCCTCGAAATTTTTCAAATAAGAATATAACCTATTGCATAAGTAATAGAAACGAAACTTTTATAGCAGAGTTACTAACTTATATAACCAGAATCTCCTAACCACACATGTGTATCTGAAATTCATAACTAAGGTCATGACTATACTTGTCAATTACCTTATATATGTGCCCTAATGGTCCTTTTATAACGTATCTTAATAAAATATCTTACCGTACGAAAAGTCAATAGAGACTTACGGATACTTAGAGTGACTATTAGTACTGATATTTCCTACGTGGCGGACGATGAGGAGGCATCTATAAAAATAGACATAGGAGTTAAACCAAATAAGAGATCAAGTTGAATCCCATCATAGATATCTACCCATTCCTCACAGGTCTTAATTACTATCTTCAAGTTTTCTACAGGAAAGAGCCTTTGCTCTGATACCATAGCTGTAACACCCCAACCCGGAAGGGCTGACGTGTCACAATAACGGTAACATAAACAAAAGTCATAATTCCATTTATTTATTTGATAAGGATACAACCACACGACTATTAAAATTAAGATTAATATACAAGCGGAGACATTCATCTTAATTAGCTAACATCTTCAGATTTATTCCTAGGCTTTATTCTTCTCTCTTTTCCCCTCCCAAAGTAACCTGTGGACCTGTATATATAAAAAGTTTACGGAATGAGCCGAATGCTCAATACGGAATTTTAGGCTCAAATAACAAATAATGCTTTATATGAAATCTTATCCGGATGGAACTTTATGCGAAAATGATACGATGCAAGAACAAAATTTCATCATCATATCTTACGGATGTACCCATGACCAAACTTAAAACGGGACAATACACATGTAGCTACTCCTGCATAATTATCACATGAGATGGCGAATTGGCATACCCGTTATCCACCTCCTTTTACTTAAATCCTAGGATCGATCCATACGCCTCCTAATAGCCTTATGTACCACACTTGTACTTAAGAGACGCTGTGAACTGATCTCTCCGTCACGGATGGAGCACATGATGTCGATGCCGCAACAGCATGCTCGTGGGACACTCCACGAGAAGCGATACTCAGGGTATCAGAGTACAAATGGTCTTATTCACATAACTTATAAAACTTATTTTCATAACAAAACGGAACATATATTGGAACATGCGATAATGAGTATAACATAATACTATCGCATGACATGAAAGCTAAATCAAATGATTAGGATAGGAATTGAACGGACTGTCAAATGAATCGATAATCAAAGACGTGAGGAGTTTTTAACGGATATAGTAATTTAGTGGTTTTATAAAAATTTGAATATGAAGCAATAAAGAGTGGGGTAAGGATCCGTACCTTAATAACTCCAAAGTGAAGCTACCTTGTGCTATTATTTTAGATTTATATGGGCAGAGTTTAGACTACTGATTAATCTTTTAACCTAATTTAAATAACATGCACACAAACTAGGTTAGTAACTTAATACATCATTTACAACGAACGACAAAGTGCGATATTTAAACATCCATCGAATTAACGACGAACGACAAAGTACGATACTTAAACTCATCCATCGAATTAACGACGAACGACAAAGTATAACCCTAATGTGGGCAGCACTTAAACATCCATTGGATATATTGATCGATCGGACAATGAATCGTAATAGCGATCGAGTTATTACCCTGATTGCGGCAGCACTTCGTGAATTAGTGTGTGTTGTGGACTGATTTAACTATAACTCGACGTACACAGAACTTATGAGCGTCGTTTCAACTTCCCATATCAAGTCCCAATGTCCTCTATTTATACTAATTTTTGGGACATGCCTACCTACCTGCTTGACATGCCTACCTACCTGCTTGATTGACATGCCTACCTACCTGCTTGACATGCCTACCTACCTGCTTGATTGACATGCCTACCTACCTGCTTGATTGACATGCCTACCTACCTACTTGACATGCCTACCTACCTGCTTCATTGACATGCCTACCTACCTGCTTGATTGACATGCCTACCTACCTGCTTGACATGCCTACCTACCTGCTTGACATGCCTACCTACCTGCTTGATTGACATGCCTACCTACCTGCTTGACATGCCTACCTACCTGCTTGACATGCCTACCTACTTGCTTGATTGACATGCCTACCTACCTGCTTGATTGACATGCCTACCTACTTGCTTGATTGACATGCCTACCTACTTGCTTGATTGACATGCTTGGGTGTCTTAATTAGGGTTTTCTAGTGGTTAATTTATAAATTACTATTATTCTTTTTATTTCTAGAATAATGATTTTAAATTTATGGGCATTACACTTATAAATTTTTTAATATTTTTAGAAAGTAGTTGTGAATAGAGAAGAGAGGAAAATTAATGATAAAAGTATAAAAATATTATTTAATTGAAAATGAGAGAGAAAGATAGTGGTTTTTATTGTAATTATAAAGATGAAGATGGTGGATAAAATATGAAGGCTTTAACTACACTAAAAATCATTATATTTTCCCTCTCATTTCAATTAAATAATATTTTTTCTATCTTTATCATTATTTTTTCTCTCTTTCACAGCCATTTTCAAAAAGTATTAAAAAATTAATAGAGGCAAATACTATCCCCCAAATTTGTTGATGAGCTATGTAGAAAAGAAAAAATGTAATGATAAATGCATAAAAAATATTATTTAATTGAAAAAGAGAGAGAAAAAGTAGTAATTTTTAGGTAGTGTTTGCGACGCAGGAACGAGAAGCGGAATGCAATAGATCATTACGTGGGAATGAAGAAAAGGGTATTTGTTGGTCAATGCAATAGAATCACACATTACATAAGTCATTTAATTTCTTCAAAATCATTCTATCCGCCCTCCATATTTTTTATTCCATTCCCTCTTGCAACCTTCATTAACAACAACACAACCCACTACCGTCGCCACCACCCACCACCGAAGCCCATCGCTGCCGCTACCGCCTCCTCCGCCCACCCGCTACCGCTGCCATCGATCGCTGCCTCCGCCACCACCAACCAGCATTGACGCTCACCACTGCCGCCGCCACTCGCCCGCCACCGTTGGCACCCACCGCCGCCACCAACGACCACTTTCGCCGCCATCCCGCAACCTACCACCATCACCAACCACCACCAATGGCCACAACCGCCACCCGCCCGCCACCGTTGGCACCCATCGTCGCCTCCGCCGCCTCTGCCACCCATCGCAACCATTACCGCCACCTATCACCACCCACCACCACTCACCACCTATTTTATGTAATTATAGGAATAAGGATAATGAATTGAATGTGAATGCTCTATCATAATCCACCGTAAGGCTATAGGGTGTGGTCATGACCGTCAAGACCACCATTACCCTCCATGTCATCCCACTCTCATCCACCATTCAAATCCACCATCCTATATGGTGTGGTCATGATCCAAACCACCATCCCCATTTTTTTAAAGTTTATTTTGTGTAAAATGTATTTAAATAATTAAGGAAATGAAGGTGCATAATTGTCATGGTTTAATCTATGGGAACCATGGTGGTTCCCTAGGGGGAGGGGAGGGTAGCACATTATCCCTATGGGATGGGTCTCCCCATTTAGAGCGATTATTGTATATAACATAACTTAACCTTCAGTTTTTCAATCATTTCTATAATTTCTGCTTAGAATTTTGCAAGGTTATTGTTCAATAATTCAATTTTTTTTTTCTCACCCCTAGTTTATTACCGGTCATTTAATATATTTTAATTACCAAACCGAGTCCTATAAGTAATCCCATGTTTTAGCTAAGTCTTAATCCTTATCTTTTGAATGAAGCTCGGTCTTATTGGACCCACTCTCAACACCGGCATAGACCAATAAAGTTGGTTTAGGTGGGCTGGTCCTCATTACTCCCGGCTTGGACGGGTTCTCAAACACTTCCTTCTTTTTGTTATTTACAAAGGTAAAAAACCTTTTGCTCTAAATAATATTATATTTATTTTTAGAAAGTTTCATAATCCTATTTTTATATGGTAAGTCAATAATAGTTATAAAATATTAGTAACAAAATAAATGAAGACTCTGGGGCTGTTTGTTTACCTCTTAATGAAGTTCTTAATGGTTCAGACATCTTACTGGTTCAACACTTAATGGTTCAGACTATTTGTGTCACGAGCAGATGTCTGAATGGTTCAGACGTTTGCCTCTGAATTGTTAAGCATTATACGGAGTCTGAATGACTAAGACCTCTAATCTGAATTGGTCAGACATTTGCCTCTGAACGGTTAAGCATTATACAGGCTTTTAATGGTTCAGACCTCTTACTGGTTCAGCACTTAGGGGTTGTTTGACAACATCTAAATGGTTAAGTCCTGAACCAGTAAGAGGTCTGAACCATTAAGTGCTGAACCAGTAAGAGGTCTGAACTATTAAGAGCCTGTATAATGCTTAACCGTTCAGAGGCAAATGTCTGACCAATTCATATTAAAGGTCTTAACCATTTATACTCTGTATAAATCTTAACCATTCAGAGGCAAATGTTTGAACCATTCAGACATCTGCTCGTGAAACAAACAGTCTGAACAATTAAGTGTTGAACCAGTAAGAGGTCTGAGGTCTGAACCATTAAGAGCCTCATTAGGAGGTAAACAAACAGCCCCTTAATGGTTCAGATCTCTTACTAGTTCAGCACTTAATAATTGAGATGTTGCCAAACAGACTCTTTGTTCCTGAATCTTGATACTGGTATTAAAGTTAGGTTTAATCTGATTGAAAATAAATCAGATTTTTAAATATATAAGAGGAGGGAGAAATGGTGTGTTTGTTTAAAAATTATTTGTTTTGTAACTTGGGAGGTGAATTAAAATTTTGATTTATAATATGAAGTTTGTTCTTTAATTTAAAAACTGGACGGATGGTTTTTAGTATTAAAACTTGTAAGACAAAATATACTTCAAGTATAATAACATTTTTATTATACTTATAAAGAAATCGTTTGATTTTAAATTTTATTATTTTATGTGTATTTTTGGTTATATCTATGATTCCTAATGGCTTATAGCCTACTATGCATAGTAATATTCTCATAGTGGATAAAATATATTTCATGGATTTGATTAGGTAAATTTTCACATGTAAGAATAGGTTTTTCGATGCCTATTGTGCGTTTGTTTCCCACGTGAGAATAGTCGTCTTAATCATGCAATCCAGCAAAACTGAATGTTACGAAGTGGATAAATTACTGAATTTATCATGCGTCCGTACATATTATCGTTTTATAGATACATGTACCACAGAGATAATATTGTAGTTGTACTAACTCAGCTCAATATTTACGATGCTCAATAGTAAGATTATGTGTAGTGGTTTACCTCAATAATGCCCCTATCATGGGGCGTTTTGCGACACGTGGCAGTCCAGTCAGCATGGGACATTATTGGGGGTTATTGCAAAAGTACCGTAGTGGGAATAATATCAATAACGCCCATCCAATCATTTTACAATTATTTTTTTTAATTTAAAACATAAAAATCTTCATTAATTTAAAAAAAATTACACTACTTGCAAAAAAAAAAAAACAGAATATTAAAAAACCGAAAAAAAATAAAGTTAAAAAAAAGAATATGACCTAGAGTCCATATTTTCCCGATTTTTTTGGCGATGCATTTGCGCAAGGATCAACGCGTCGCCTTGGAGGTGGTCGATCAGTTTGGACAAAAACTCAATGTCCTTTTCCATTTGCCTCGCCTCTTGCATCTCGTTAAACTTTTTGGTTTCGGCCACTCGTTCTTTCATAATCTCACAACGTTGGTGGACGAGGTCGCGAATGTCTTGGAGACGACTGTTCATCTCCTCGAAATCTTCCTTCAACTCGAGATCGGAAGACGACTCCACCGTTTTTTCCCGGTTCGCTTATCCTTTCTTCTACCGGACGGTCGGGTCAACTCTTCTTCAAGTTCCTCATCAACGTCCACCACCTCATTTAGATCGACATTGCGGGCATCCGATGTCGGTGTTTCAGGGTCAACGGAGGATGATGTTTTTGACCGTTTAGCTCGACGTCTACTACTAGACGTCATGGTACCTACTAGCGCCCACTTTGGACTTTTTCGTAGTAGATCCCAACACTTATAGTACGGGAAAGGGCATTTCGTTTTCTCGTACTCTTCCAAAGACTTCGTTAAAACCCCGACGTCACCTTCTCCGCTCGGGCGATTATCGTAGTTACGTTGGTACACTTCTTGGAAGGAATGACACTTGTTGTTGATGTCGATCCATTTGCTAGAAATGGAATCTTTGTCCCGATGCTCGCTTTTACCCCACGTGCTATAAAAGAGTGCACGAACCCTATCCCAAAAAACGGGGCACGTTTGAAAGTTTGCTACAAATTGAAAAAATAAAAGTAAAATATAAGTTGTATATTAAAAATAAAAGTAAAAAATAAGTAAAAAAAATATAAAACTTACCAATTTCGTGGTCCTCCGAAACGTCGAGCCACGCCCGAGCCAACGTGAATTCCTTCTCATTCGTCCAATTAAGGTAAGTATTTTTACGTCGAGGTTCGTTCGCTTCCTTCTTCTTATGCGACCTTCTGCCGCGTTTCGATTTCTCTGGCACCGGTTCGGGTTGCGTCTCCGGCACGACATCGACATCAGGTTCGGCTTGTTGTTGTGAAGGTTGCGACCCGCCGGCTTGACCAAAGCCGAAGGTGGGAGGCACGAACGGAGTGGCACCACTCAAGTAAGCCGCGTACGTTAACATGCTCGGGTCCATGTCTTGAAGGTTAAACGGATGTTGCGGTTGGGTTGTGTTCGGGTTCATGGGTCTTGAGGGGACACCAAATGGGGGTCGGAATGGATGCATGTTTGTATAAAATATAGAAGAAGTAGGAGAGAAAGTTTGAGAATGTTTGAGTTTTTTTATAGAAAATATGGAAAAGTGGGTAAATATATATAGTAGGTTAATATTGGAATTAAAAAAAATATTAAAGAAATGACCGTTTGGCAACGGTCATATCTCCCCCCAATACAAAATTAAGCGTTGTTTAAAAAACGCGCAGCAAATTTTTTTCAAAAAAACGCTAAAAAACGCCGGTATGTAATGGGCTTGGGACGTTTTTCGGTGTTATTTTTTATTTTAAAAAAAACGGCCCACTACGGGGGGTCTAACGATGCTCAGTATGAGCATTGGTGCGTTTCTACTGAGGTTTCCACTAATGCAATTGATAACAACAAGAAGTTATCATTGACTGACATATGTTGTACTCTTTCACGAAAGTTACAACACTTCAACCCAATCATTGTGATGATTTCTGTTACTATATAAACTTAGCATTAGGAATTTATTATTATTTTATTTGTAACATAGGTTAGCATATGGGGTTGGCAGTTAACCGTTAAAGAAACAGTTATCATGGAACAGTCACGACTCTTCCAAAAGATCACAACCCCTCCATCGTTTAGTATGTATATCTCCATATTGTAAACTTTAGAAATTATCAAGATATTTCAATATAATATCCATATATGTATGCTTCCCTATTCTCTGTACGTACACACACATATACATAGAAATCTATTACACAGTCGCACATTCAAACATGTATACGATGATTATGCTTACGATGATGGAAGTAACAACGACTTCCGCTAACATAGTGGTATCAAAGTCGGGTTGGAAAATCGATGAAAATCGATCGATATTATACGATTCCGGGCACAACCGGATGAAGAACAAAAACAGAGGATACGGAGACGGAGACGAATTCAACCCCGATCGCACAACTCCGCGATTACGAATGTTTGCAAGAATGAAGCGAGAGATTCTAATGAAATTAGAACGCGAAATCGAATTACTGGAACGAGAGACGGAAGAAAGACGAGAAGAAACAACGGAAATAGAAACAAGAGATTTTAATTCTCACGGTGATGTAAATAAGGAAGATCACGGTAATGAAGGAAATGTGTTTGTGAAAGACAAGGAAACAAAGGATGATCACGAAGAAGAAAAAGAAGAGAGCGAAGGAAACAAACGGAACCGATCACCGGAAACGGTGACGAAAATAGTCGACAAAAAACATGACATTTTATTCTCAAGAATGATATGAGGAGACAGAAACACATGATTAAGAATTGTAACACCTCAAAATTTCAAGATAAATTGTTTAAAATTAAGGAAAGATTTAAAAAGGAATGAATAAAATGAAAAATGACAATAAAGGAATTAGAGGGGCTGAATTGTAATAAAACAAAGTTGGAAATCATGGAAAAATGCTTAGATTAAGTACCTTTCAATTTAGGAGGGGTTAATATGATAAATTATGATTCAAAAGGGGTTAATGGGGTTTTAACCCAAAAACACACCCTCTGGTGCATGCCTGGGATCGATCGAACAAGGGGAGCAAGGTGAAAACCCTTGTTCTTGCTAACTCCCTAAATTGATGAAGGAATTCAAGTCTAATCTGTTGCATGTCTCAAGTTCTTCGATTATCTATACATACATAGTGATAAGGTAAGTTCAATTTTCTGAATTTGATAATTTGTAGAATGAGGGGTTTAACCCAATCTCGAATTCGGTATCTAAATGTGAGAAATCTGAGTTAGGGTTACCTTCTAGAAGAAGAATCATGTTCGATTCTAGGTTTTTTTTGAAAGATTCTAGTGAAAACCCACTATATGAAATTGAGATGTGAATTAGGATGATTTATAGTGTCATGCATGTGAATCGTTGATGAATAATTCTGTTAATGAGGTTTAAACACTAGATGAATTGATATGGAATGAGGTTTGCTTGATTATTGTTGAATAATTAAAAGAACTAGATTAAATACATGTTTTGGTTAGTTTAGTAAATGTCCCAAAAATGCGAAACCCGCCAAGTGTTTGACGAAATGCTTGAAAGAATAAAAATGTGAAATTTGGATAATAACGAATGAGATTGGTTGTACTAAATGAACGAATGAATGTGTTAATATAGGCGTGAAGGAAGAAGGTTCAAGTATTAGGAAATCGGAAGGCACACAAAATCGAGGTACGTTAGTGTACACCCTATTTCTATTATGATATTATATGCATTATAATCTCAATCAAATTGTGTTGTTATGCTAAAATTGTGAGATTTGAATTCTATGATTTTTCGAAAGTAAAAGTAAGGTCCGTCATAACGGATTGTAAGGAATGAAGAAGTTATGAAAGATAATGCATCATATCCGGTTCTTTTAGTTGAACCGGGTATGGGAAGTTATGTATGCAATGGACGAAAGCCTACTCGATCCGACTTTCTCGAATCGGGTATGATGTAAGAATGAAATGACTATGATTGTTCATTATGAACAAATCGAATGAAGGTGATGTAACGATGCTAGTATCCGTTCCTAACGGGTATGTTAAGTAAAGTTTGCTTAGCCTCTATTTGAGACAAGCATGTAAGGAACTGTTTAACGGTTAGTAAGTAATTGAATGATGCTTATCCGAGAAAGAAATAAATGGGTTATTACCGAAAATTGTTACTGGCGAAATACTAACCTATTTGTTATGTCAAATGTAGGTAAATCCTCAATGTAGGCGACTTGGCAAATTGGAGCGAGCATATGCACACTTTTTGATCATCAAGCGCTTCCGCTATTATGTATTAATGTTTTAGGTCAAATGCTCATTTTTGGTATGACATTGTTAGTAGTTACACTTGTTAATACTTGGTGTATGGTTTTAGTCGTGTCTAGTCGAACGGGTCGTAAACTTGTTTGTTTGTTGATGGTTAATACAGGGATACACTCGTCTTACGGACGGGTCATGCCCAAATTTTGTTAAAATCACGTGTTAATGATACTAGCGTTTTTACCTTTTAAGTTGCGAAAGATTTGTACATTTTAAAAGTTTATGTTTTTAGCGTCTTTTGGATGCCATTTCTTCTAGTCGCAAATACGGGCGTTTCAAGAATGAATCATGGATGGAAAAGAAGAAATCAATAGTATTTGTGTCGGATGATTATACGGGGAATCGAGAAAGAAAGAAAAGTATATTTCATTTAGTGACACAACTTAGCGATGAAGAAAAGATGGTCGTAGCGATAGAAAAAGGAATGTTAGCGACAAACAGGAAATTACAATTGACATTGGATGTTAAAATGAAGAAAAGAAGGATGCAGGAACGGCGGGACCAAAAAAGAAAGAAATGATTTCCAGATTTAGCAATGAAAGTTAGTGACAAAAGAAGAAAGACAGCGACAGAAGACGGATTAGCGACAGAACGATTATTAGCAACAAAAGGGAGATTTGACTATTTCAATTACAAAAATTTCTGGAAATCAAGTTGCACTGATTTGGAAGAAAAAGTTCGACAAAGAAGAAAGAAAACGAGAGTATGTTTAGTGACAATGTTTAGCGACACTGAATTGGCATTAACGACTGTTCAAAGACTTTCAGCAACAAAATGGGATATGAGCAACTATATTACTAATTTACTATACTCGGCATCACAAAACAATTCATGGCAGATCTATGGACGCATTATGATAAATTCAAAGAGAAGGCATTTTATCTTCGACGAAGACGAGACGAGTCATTACGGATGCTAAGTTTAGGGGATGGTGTTAGTATATAAACTTAGCATTAGGAATTTATTAATATTACTATTATTATTATTATTTGTAACATAGGTTAGCATATGGGGTTGGCAGTTAACTGTTAAAGAAACGGTTATCATGGAACAGTCACGACTCTTCCAAAGGATCACAACCCCTCCATCGTTTAGTATATATATCTCCATATTGTAAACTTTAGAAATTTTCAAGATATTTCAATATAATATCCATATATGTATGCTTCTCTATTCTCTGTACGTACACACACACATGCATAGAAATCTATTACACAGTCGCACATTCAAACATGTATACGATGATGATGCTTACGATGATGGAAGTAACAGATTTCGCTATAAAAGCAAAACCCATCTACCGGCTAACATACTACTCATAGCATAGCTATTGCAAAGGTCTTGAGAGGGTGGGATGAGAGCAAACATTTTCTCTACATTGTGGGGTTCGACTCCTATATAAATCCGATCTGTTTAACCCAAGAAAACATATCAATTCATTTCCATAAAAAGTTCAATTCTTGTAGTGTATGTTGTTTGCTTACTAATTCTATTTGAAGTAAATGTCTTGTATCTCAGATTAAGCATTGAATATTGGAATATATAAACAAAATTATATTAGTATATGTATGTTATGTAGTTTATAAAACTTATACTTATGTATATGTAGAACCGATCTATTAGAATGGTTGGATTACACCGGTTTAAAGGGTGGTTATTCCCTCCAAAATCAACCGTTTATAACTGCCATGTATGAACATATATATATATATATATATATATATATATATATATATATATATATATATATATATATATATATATGTCTTGCCAGCAAATGTAACCGGCACCAAGACATTTCCATTTGATTTGTCCACTACCATTCAACATAAGTCCTTTGTTCCCTGCACTTTCACATCATGAACAACATGAATTCTCACACACAATCAACTTCCGCTGCACATGTATTTGATATCCAACAAAGTGGTATCAGAGCCACTGCTGAAAGCGATGAAGATCTCAAGCCAACATCAACCACGCTGCCGTGTAAACACTGTTCCGACGAGAAAAAAGAACGAAGATGGTTGCAGAGAAGATGTTATTACTGCAACAAACCGGGATATCAAATTTCATCATGCAAAACGAAAGAAAGCGATGAGGCAACACAACTTATAATACTGGCGGTCAACACACGAATCTAACAACAACATGAAGAAGGAGAAGAACATAGAGAAGAGTTTATTGTTACCGGAACCGATGGTGGACTCTGGTCATAAATATGGTACGTAAGTAAAACCTTTAAAAGGCATTTCTCCGAAAATTTAGACATGTTTAAAAGAATTAAAAGCGTGTTCGGTGTGGAAACTAAAACTGGAGAAAACAATTTCTATTTCATAAAAGGAATAGGGGTTGTGGAAGTGATGACTGGTCTGAAAGAATCCGAATACAAAGTGTTTTCTTTACTCCTGATATCGATAGAAACGTACTTAGTTTGGATTAATTGATCACCCAAGGATACATGGTAAAGTTTGCAGGAGATAAATGCAAGATCTTCCCTACGTTTAGCGTCCCTGTTATCAATAGAAGGAGTGATATCTCCGGTCTCACTAGAGAAGATGAGATTAGTTTAAGAGAAAAAGAATCCATGATTAAGTCTGAACCTGATTATGAAGCATTCAAAACAGAATATTTAAATCAATACTTCGAAGGTCTGAGTATATCGTCGAATGAACCTGATTGGAATGTTTTGATACTTCAAGCCATGTCATTTAAGGAGTTTCAAGACTGCAAAGCACTCCTTGATATGCTGGACGACGAAGGGTATGTTATGAAATACAAGTATTATTTAGAAAACAAGTTCGATGATATGGTTGATTGGTTTCTCAAAGAGAAATTAGAAATTACCACAAGACCACTTCCTGCATATGCTTCGGACAACCGAAAGGTAAGTCTGTTGGAATTGTACATGGTAGTTAAAAGAGAGGGTGGACACCGAAGGATAACAGAAAACAACATCTGGGCAATGGTTGCCAAAGATATGGGTTTCGATTATAATGAAGGAGAGTATATGAGGCTGATATATGCCATGTATTTAGATGTGCTTGTCTACTATTATAAGTAGAAATCAACACAACAGAAGGTGCACGAGAAAGAGGAAGTCAAGACTGTGGTAGATCCAAGAAGGAGCAGAAGTGAAGGCGACGACATATCAGTGCATGGTGCAGATCAAAAGGAGGGGAATACAATGAGTGAAGATTCTGCAGGAAAGGAAGCAGAGCACTATGCGTTTTATGCTGGAAATGATTGGCAAGGAATCAGAAAGCTGCATACAAGAAGGAGGTTCGATTTCAATCGAGCAAAAGTAGCCGTGGATGATGCTAACAGAAGCGTGTTAATGCACTCTTATAAACATAATTATGTTTAAGGGAGTGTATTGGAATATATAACCATAATTATATTAGTATATGTATGTTATGTAGTTTATTAAACTTATACTTATGTATATGTAGAACTAATATATTAGAATGGTTGTGATGGTTGGATGACACCGGTTTAAAGGGTGGTTATTCCCTCCAAAATCAATCGTTTATAACTGCCATGTATGAACATATATATATATATATATGTCTTGCCGACAAATGTAACCGGCACCAAGACATTTCCATTCGATTTGTCCACTCAACCATTCAACATAATTCTTCCTTTGTTCCCTGCACTTTCACATCATAAACAACATGAATTCTCACACACAATCAACTTCCGCTGCACATGTATTTGATATCCAACATTGAATTTGTAATATAAAAAGTGTGCTCAAGCAAACAAAATTGAATTTATAATATATCTTGTAAATCTAAACAGGGATTTTGATTCTAGGCATTACCTACAAAATCATAAAATTTAGTAAATCTAAACAGGGATTTTGATTCTAGCCAATTTACTACAAAATCATAAAATTTAGGGTTTCAAACATCTAATCATATTTCATAAAACCTTTTCTTCTAACATGGATATGAAGAAATCAAATTATAAGGTATACAAGAAGAACTCTTCCAAACCCTAGAGTGCATCTTCAAAACCTCAGTTGCATGCCCCTTCATCTTCTTTCCACACTCCACCTGCACCACCAAACAAAGTTTTCCAACCACCCCCACCTGCAACATCTCCTGTAAAACACTCTGGTTACCGGAAAACTTCGCCACCGAATGCAATATCCTCACCGCCTTCTCACTCGCCACAGATGACACCCGGAATATCTTCTTCGAAACCACCGCTAAACCACCCGCATGATTCAACAGCTCCGCCCGCCCTTCAGCACACTCACAAATCTGATCCAAAAGAACAAGAATCATCTCGGAGACTCTCCTTTTTGTAGAATTCAGTAGGGTTTCGATCAACACCGGCACCACGCCTGCCTCAGCCGCTTTTATCCGATTTCGACCCCATCCACAAACGTTGATTAGTATCTTTAGTGTTGCTTTTGTGCCCTTTTTGGAGATTTGATCCATTAAGATTTGTATGAGCTGCAAGAAGAAATTAGGGTTTAACAACGTGAGTTGCATGGGCTGATCCGTTACCTCTAATATTGATTTTGTTAACATGACAGCGTAAGTTCGTGTCTCGCGACTGGCGCCTCGTTGCATCTTGTTCGTTAACATCTCCATGAAATCTCCTGTGTTTAGAGATAAAGATTTGAGACCGGTTGGTGAAAGATTAAGGTGGTAAAGAATACTTAACGCTTCGTCGGCTGGGGTGGTATCTCGGGGCGGTGATGATGATGTGATGCTATTTTTCATGTTGTTTACGATGGACGCTAGCTGATCCACTGCTCCAACCGACTCCATCAACCGCTTGTTCATTTCGTTCTCTAAAACAACGGTTTTTAGTCTCTTCAAACTATTGGTTTGCATGTGAGGAAGCTTTGAATCATTGAGGAGTTTGATAATCTCAGTTTTTGTGATTGGAATCCGAGGTGTGGGGAAGTTTTGGACACCGGATGAAGGATTAAGGGCGCACCACGATTGGATTAATCGTCGAAGGGTGTGGTTTGGGGTGAGCTCGATGTCATCAACGACTTGTTTGGTTACGGGACAGACACCTTTCTTGTGAACAAACAACCATTTTTCGATGCTATCGCGATCGTATGTGATCCCTGTGGAGAGCGTTACCGGGTCTTTCATGATCTCGAGTAAAATCGGGCATAGAAAAAAGCTAGGAACTTCAACATCATCGTGAAGATCGGTCATGATTGAATCAAGAATATGAAGAAAATATTGAAATGTTAACGAAAAATGGAGAAAGTTAATGAATGATGACAATAATAGTAGAGAACATTTGGTTTTATACGAGTTTAGAACTAATATTTCTTAAAAGAAAGTGAAGGCACGTAAAATGGTTGACTTTCAAAGAGAATTGATGAGCTCAAAGAGGGGCAGAAGTGGTTTGTGGAGTGTAGAACCATGAAAGAATAAGAATTAAGACCTTTGCTATGAAATGTGTGCATTTTGGTCCTTCAACTTTAAATACTTTTTTTCATAGAGCTCTTGATGGTAAAAGACTTATCAAATAGCCTCATTAACTAGTTCCATTTCATGCTCGTATTTAAAGACGTATGTCCAAGCTTATTCGGCACTTAATGTTTTTCATGTGGTCCGTTAGACCTAATCCGACCCGCACTACATCCTGTCAATTATATAATAGCGCAACCACTTGACTAGAAGCTTCTTTTCTTCTACTTAACTCTCGACTCGTTAGTCTCCTCCCGAATGTTTGGGGAACCCTCTCTACCAATCCCCCCCCCCCCTCTCTACATACACATATACTTACATAGCTCATACATATACGCACCTGGTCATTTAGTACATTAACTTAATCAACGATGGTGGTTTTGAGTTTACGAACTCAGGATCCATTCTAGCAGGTTCTTTCAAATTTTGTTCTTCTCAGGCTTAGAAAAAGACAACCAATGCTTTAATAGCATTTTAAGTACAAAAATAATGTTAATTAAGGTAAACTAGGATTGCGACCCGCCGCAATGCGGCGGGGATTCTTTATTTGTAACTAAGTCGATCTACGACCCACACGTTATGTTAAACCTGTAAAACGGGGAAAAAATAGACGATGTAAAAACGTTCACCCACACACGCACGTTGCGTCGCGTTAACTCGCAAAATTTAGAACGAAACGTAAAAACGTTAAACCAAAGACGCACGTTGCGATGTGTTAAGTCAAAATTTAAAACCAAGCATAAAGCCCCCATATGCAACAACCATATGCATAACCATTTTTTTCTTTGAAAACCCCCCAAAGCACACCCCGCGTTGCGGCGGGGCGTAAAACGGTGTCAAATAGTACTAATACCACAAAACCGTCATCGACCACCAACACTGAGTCGACCTAGGATCTGCGTGTTGTGACGAACCTGTCAAACATGAAAAAATAAAGGTAAAAAAGTTGAACCACACATGCACGTTGCGCCGTGTTAACTTGCAAAATTTGAAACAAAACATAAAAAAGTTGAACCACAGTCGTACGTTGCATCGTATTAACTCGAAAAATTTTGAACTATTCGTAAAACGAAAATTTGCGAAAGATGAAAAGTATAAGTTACAAAAGTTGTGAAGTTAAATTGCAAATAATGAAAAGTTTTGGGTTAAAGTTAAAAAAACAAATTATGTAGGGTTAAAATTGCAAAAGGTAAAAACCTTTGTATTAAAAAAAAATCAAGTTTTTTTTTTTAAGTCCCAAAGCACAATGTACAAGGTGTATTACATATTTTTGTTGCTTATTTATATTAATAAAATAAAATAAAATGGTAAGGTTTAATTAAAATGATGTAAAGTGTGTTTTATTATGAAGGGTTAAGTAAGTAAATAGTTTAAAGTTATGTGGGTGATTTGAAAGTTCAAATAAAACATGTGGAATTTTGGAATATTTTTCTTCTTGTTAATGGGGGTAGTGGTGGTGCTGTTAGAGGTCCACTTGTCTGCCAAGTGCTATGATTTCTTTGACTTTGTCTCTAGTATATAGTCAACCACTCTTAAAACTTGTGTTTGGCGTCACACACAAGATCGTTTTATACTTTTAGTAGTCTAATTTTCGTTTGTGACACCAAAGTTTTATGTTTTTAAATTGTAATTATTAGTTTCTTGTAAAAGAGATATATATAATTAACAAATTAGGTTTCTAGCATCATTCTTTGTAGAAAATTTTAAAAGTTACACAATGGGGAAGTTGAGCTATGTACGCTCACTAACATCAATCACTACACTTGCTATTACGGTTATTCATATTAAATTAACAGTGGTTATAATGCATGGGTTCGGTAGACTAACTAACAAAAATTAGTAATATCCTCAAAACTATGTACGTAAACAAGCAAACAACCATACAACACATATAACTATAACATGAAATTGAATATTATTGGATAATCAATGGTAGCTGTGATGAGGTGTGAATTGGGGTGGAACCGGTCTGTATTTTCAAGTTTAACCTAAAACGAATACTAATATAAATTATTCGTGTTGACCCGTTCTGTTTTAAGCATAATGGAAAACATGAATACATACATTTGATTGCATCAGACAGGTCAGCAAAGAATCCAGATGTAGACGCAACAATAAGGTTTGACATGATTGTCAGCTTGGTCAGGTTCCTCCTTAGGGTGCAATCTAATGATGGTGATAAAAACCGATAAGGGTAATCGGTATAGGAGAGGAGGTGATTTGATGTTATGAGTAATTAGGTTATTGTCTAACCTTGTAACCTCTACATTAATCTCCTTATATATGCACCCAAGAGGAAACCTGTCAACAAAACTGGTATCACAACCTATCAACCACTGAACTCGAATCAAGATTATTAACTCAAGAACAAAGATGAAATGTAACTGATTGAAACAAGACACAAGTACAGATCTCTCGAACTAACACTCTCACACACAAAGAGATTATCAAAGTGATAATCTCTAATGAATTACAACCGGATCTATGCTATAAACTTTGATAAACAACTGACCAAAGCTTTTACAGAAAAAAACCCTAATTCATCTAGAGAGAGAAAGAAGAATCTGGAGAGAAGTATCGCGCACACTTGTCTCGAACGGATGGATTCTCTATATTAATATCTGCTACTCTTTTTTTAATCTTTTAGACTGGGTTGTTACCAGTTTGTTATAACAGCCCAACATGTAACCGCAACAAGCCTGAATTACCAGCCCAGTAGTCGCTCGGCCCATATAAGTCCATTATCTCCAGCCCGGTACATGTTGCAAAGAAATATAAAACCATATTGTTATAACAAGATCAACATATAATAACAGATATTAAATTGTAAAACAAACAAAAAATAACCTTTTATATTTTTAACACCCCGCCTCAATTTAATATCCAAAGAAATCAAACATCTGCATTTTTGAACATAACTCACTGTGCTGTCCAACTAGAAGACCTTTTGTAAACAAGTCTGCTAGCTGATTTGCCGACTGAATTCCTTTAACATTTATAACACCTTTTGAAATCAACTCTCTCAAGAAAAACAAATCGACTTCAAAATGTTTCGTCCGATCATGAAACACCGGATTAACTGCTATGGACAAGGCAGCATTACTATCACAATACAACTGAACTGGCAACTTAACTGACACAGTTAACTCAAGCAACAGATTTTTCATCCATACAACCTCACATGCTGCTGCACACATAGATCGATATTCAGCTTCGGCTGATGATCTAGACACAGTAGCCTGTTTTTTGCTTTTCCAGGAAACTAACGAATTCCCCAAAAATATACAAAACCCAGTAACAGACCTTCTTGACTCAAGACATTTTGCCCAGTCTGAGTCTGCATAAGCAACTAAGTCAAGAGACGACCCTTTACTGAACAACACTCCTTTGCCAGGAGATTGTTTCAAATATCGCAACAGCCTAAACGCAACCTTTAAATGTCCTTGAGACGGACAATGCATGTATTGACTCAAATAGTGAACAGTGAGTGTATGATATGTCTGGCCTAGTATGCGCAAGATAAATTAGCTTGCCCACTAGTTTTTGATATCCAGTTATACTATCAACAGTATCACTGTTATTTTTGCACAACTCTGTAACAACACTATTTTGTTCAATTGGATTATTTACCGGTTTGCATGCACTCATGCCATACTCGGCCAATAATTCTAAACAATATTTCCGTTGTGACAAACACACTCCTTTATTACACTTAATCACCTCTATCCCAAGGAAATATTTTAACTCTCCCAAATCTTTAATTAAAAATTTGGTTTTAAGCCGTTGTTTAACTAGCTCTATTTCCTTAATAGAGTTACCAGTAATCACGATATCATCTACATATACAAGCAGATAAACAACAACATTTTGACTAACTTTGTAAAACAAAGAATAATCGCATTTACTTTGAATGAATCCTAATTCACACAACACATTTACCAACTTTTCATTCCACATTCTAGGTGCTTGTTTTAATCCGTATAGCGATTTTTTAAGTTTACACACCCTTTTTTCATCTTTCGAAAAATAGCCATCAGGTAAAGCCATGTACACATCTTCATGTAATTGACCATATAGGAAAGCATTATTGATGTCTAGTTGAAACAACTTCCACCCACGTTCAACAGCAATAGATATTATACATCTAACTGTAACCAGTTTAACAACTAGTGAAAACGTTTCATCAAAATCTATCCCTTGTTTTTGGCTATAACCTTTAGCCACTAGTCTGGCCTTATACCTTTCTATTTCACCAGTGGACTTGTATTTGATTTTATATATCCACTTACAACCTACAACAGACCTACCAGGGGGCAGGTCCACAAGATCCCAGGTATCGTTCCGATGAAGAGCTTCAATTTCTTCATTCATGGCAAATATCCAATTGGGATCATCACAAGCCTCACTAAAATTCTTTGGCTCATAGCTTTTATCTAGAACAGAAATAAAACACCTATGTTCCAACGACAGCCTAGAATAGTTTACTACTCTTTCTAACCCATATTTGACTTTACCTTCAACTATGAAGTCACCAAGATTTCTAGGTAAAGTAGAACTCCTCGCCGATCTCCTGAGTTGGCTTTGGTTACCTAATTCCTCACTTGTATTTCCCTCAGAAATGTTTTGGTCTTCAGAAACAGGTATCACAGAATCAACTCTATCAGAGACATGTTCCCTCACACTGGGCTGCTTATTAGAAGCCCTGCCAACAGTGTCAGTATCCTTATCATCTAAATCAGACGATTCATGTGTCCCTATCTCATTTGGTTCCTTTCCTTCATCATTGGGGGTTTTAAGTTGTTGTGCTTTTGTGCTCTCATATGTGTCAAAAAAGTTCAAATTGTTTATGTCACTAAAAACATTTTCATTAACTTGTTGAAAACCAACTCTATCTTTAAAAGGAAATACAGTTTCAAAAAACTTAACATCTCTGGAATAAAAAACAATTTTATTGTCTAAACTGTACATTTTATAACCCTTTTTCTCATTGGAATACCCAATGAAAACACATTTCTCAGCTCGGCTGCTGAGTTTATCACTATCATTTAACACGGTACAAAAACACAAACAGCCAAACAACTTTAAGTGATTTAGGAAAGGTTCAAACCCATACACCAACTCATAGGGAGTTCTACCACCTAGCACCAAAGACGGAGTCCTATTAATCAAATAAGCAGCAGTCAACACACATTCTGACCAAAAACTAATAGGTAAAAAACTTTGGAACAGTAATGCTCTAGCAACATTCAACAAATGTCTATGCTTCCTTTCGACTATCCCATTCTGTTGAGGTGTGTATGTACAAGATGTTTGATGAAGTACACCTTTTTGTCTACAAAATAAGCTCATTTGGTTATTTACAAACTCAGTTCCGTTATCACTTCGAAAACATTTTATATTTCTTCTGAACTGAGTTTTAATCACATTTACAAAATCAACAATATTTTCAAAAACCTCATGTTTGGTCTTCATCAAACACACCCACACAGCCCTTGAGTAATCATCAACAATTGTTAAGAAAAACTTATGCCCTTCTCTACTAGTAACCTTGTAAGAACCCCATACATCTAAGTGTACAAGATCCCCTAAACTTTTAGACTTATGATTACTCAAAGGGAAAGGTTCCCTGTAAAGGAAATAAATAATATATCAAGTTATTAGCTGTCATGATATCAAGTTATTAGCTGTCATGATTTGTTTCCTTTATTCTTGGCTCCCTTTCTTGTATATATCCTCTGTTCGTGAGGTTTGTTCACATATATGAAAATAAAAAAGGCTGAATACCAATTTCTATATGGTATCAGAGCAGGTTCTCAAGAACCAACGCTCATAATCCAAGATGACCGGAGAGAAACCCGGCGGCAGTGGCAAAACCGATGCCATTGACGTCAACTCACACTATTATCTAGCCCTTTCTGATTTACCCAAACAAATGCACGTCAACGAAGTCTTGACCGACGGAAACTACAGCGATTGGGCCAAGGAGATGGCTAATTTTCTGTTTGCGAAGAACAAGATGGGATTTGTGGACGGGACGATTCTTAAACCAGAAAAGGCGGCGGATAACTATATGCAGTGGATGCGTTGTGACGCCATGATCATCGGATGGCTCACGACGGCGATGGATAAAGACATCAGGGGAAGCGTAAAATACGCTAACGCCTCCTCTGAAATATGGAAAGATTTAAAGGAAAGGTTCGGGAAGGAGAGTGCACCTCGAGCCTATGAATTAAAACAATCCCTGTCAATAACCCACCAAGATAATTCGTCCGTCTCAGCGTACTATACTAAACTTCGTGGAATATGGGATGAGATACAATCTGTTTTTCCGATCCCGCAATGCACCTGTGGAAACTGCACTTGCAACATCGGGAAAAGACTCAGTGAATTCAAAGAAAAAGAGCGACTGTATGAGTTTTTGATGGGCCTCGACAGGGACTTTTCCACAATAAGACCCCATGTTCTCTCCATTAAGCCAACTCCCACTCTTGGAGAGGCCTACCGTCTTGCTTCAGAAGAAGAACAACAGAAGCAAATTACCATGATGAGGAAGACACAAGTGGAGCCGGCTGCGTTTAGAACTCAAGGACGACGAGAGGGACCCTCAAACTTCCAACGAAGCAAACAAGGGGCCCCAAAAGAATCAAAGCAGGTTGCTGATGAAATTGATCACTGTTCTCATTGTGGGAGAGACGGCCATAAACGGGAAGGTTGCTTCAAGTTGATCGGTTATCCCGAATGGTGGCCGGGTAAAGCCAGAGGTGACAAGATGAAGTCGAAGGCAGCCTATGTTGAGACCAAGACCAGTTTAGCAGGCTTGACTGAAGCTCAATACCAAACTCTTATGAAGCACCTTGCTGGCAACGGGCAAAATACAGAAGGTGAATCCATTCGTAAGGCTAACATGGCTGGTAAGCATAATGAAATTGATGATTGGATCTGGGATTCAGGTTCAACCGAACATATTGTTCATAAACAGGAATCTCTCGAAAATGGCACTCGAGCTATACGAGAGGCGCCCGTTACGATACCGAATGGTGATAGCATACCGGTAGAAGCAAAAGGGGACTGCACCTTAATTGGTGGAATTAAAATTAAAGATGTTTTGTATATTCCTAACTTCAATTGCAATTTACTTCCAGTCAGTAGATTATCAAAGGAATTGCAATGTGTAGTAAGTTTCTTTCCGGATTTTTGCATAATGCAGGACTTACACTCGAAGAAGTTGATTGGCATGGGTAAATGCGTTCAAGGTCTGTATCGGATGGGGATGGTGGCTCAAGAAAGGAAAGCTATGGCAATCAAGGTTGATGCAAAAGTTTGGCATTCAAGACTAGGTCATGCCTCTGATTCAAAGTTATCACATATTTCTTTTTTAAAGGATTTTTCTTTCAATTTTAAGGACAACGTTTGTGATTCGTGTGCAAAAGCTAAACATACGCGGTCTCCTTTTCCCAAGAGTTTTATTAAAACTACTGAATGTTTTGAGTTGATTCATTGTGACATTTGGGGTAAATATCGTAAGCCATCCACAACCCATGCAAGTTTTTTCTTAACCATTGTGGACGATTTTAGTAGGGCTTTTTGGATTTTTCTAATCAGGCACAAGAGCGAAGCTAGTGATTGTTTAATAAATTTTCACAATATGGTTAAAACCCAATTTTTAAAACGCATCAAACGAATAAGAAGTGACAACGGAGGCGAGTTCACTTCCAACCGCATGAAAGAATTTTATGCACGTGAGGGTATTTTGCTAGAAACTACTTGCCCTCACACACCCCAACAAAACGGAGTGGTTGAACGAAAACATCGACATCTCCTCGAAACTGCTCGGGCTCTCATGTTCCAAGGGAGCATTCCAAAGCGATTTTGGGGAGAATGCATAGAGGCGGCCGTTTACATTATTAACCGCCTTCCGTCCAAGGTTATTAAAAACCAAACGCCTTATGAGATTGTTTTCGTACAAAAACCCGATTATGATCACATGAGGACTTTGGGATGTTTAGCCTATTATAGCAGCATAGAGACGGGAGGCGACAAGTTCGAATTCAGGGGGAGACCAGGAGTGTTTTTGGGATACCCACAAGGAACGAAGGGTTTCAAAATTTTTTATCTCGAGCACGGAAAGATGGTTATCTCGCGAGATGTCAAATTTGTTGAAAACAATTTCCCGTTTGCTCACCTTAAATCTAAGAATCCAATCTCCGACCTTTTCGAGGTTCCCATGTGGTATGAAGATGACTATGCCACACCAATGGAAGAGGAAAATGGTGAAGAGGTTGTTGTGTCCAATTCCAATCCAGAAACCGAACTCATTGAACCCACTAATTCCATTGAAGACGAGGCACAAAGTGAGGATGACACGACCACCGAAGAACCTCACAATGAATCTCAAGCTCCACGAGTCACAAGAACCAGACTACCACCATCTCGATTACAAGATTATGAAGTCACGCTGCCACCATCCATCGACCACGCCAAACCCGTGCCCAATCGAACTTCTTCTACGGTACATCCTCTTTCAAATTATGTTTCTTATAACAAATTTTCAGAATCTCACAAAGTTTTTCTAGCGGCCATTACTTCTGTTAATGAGCCGAAATCCTTCAAAGAAGCCATGCAGGATAAGAATTGGCGTGATGCCATGAAACATGAAATTAAAGCTCTTGAAGAAAACGAAACATGGACGTTAGAAACGTTGCCGAAAGGGAAACATGCCATTGATTCGAAGTGGGTATACAAAATTAAATACAAACCCAATGGAGAGATCGAGAGGTACAAGGCCCGTCTCGTGGCAAGAGGATTCACCCAAATAGAGGGAGTCGATTACCATGACACTTTTGCGCCGGTTGCAAAACTGGTTACCATTCGAACTCTCATCACGGTTGCAGTAAAGAGAAATTGGTTGTTGCACCAATTGGACGTGAACAATGCATTCCTTCATGGAGATTTGCAAGAGGAAGTGTATATGAAGATACCGCAAGGCTTCTCAAACAAAGAAGAAACTAGAGTTTGTCGTCTAAGAAAGTCTTTATACGGCTTGAAACAAGCTTCTCGTACTTGGTATCAAAGGTTCACGATCTCTCTTTTAGACATCGGCTACAAACAATCTCATGCTGATCATTCACTATTTACGTATCGACATGGAGGTAAATTTGCGGCCATTCTAATTTACGTTGATGATTTCGTTATTACGGGGGATGGCGAAGACATGATTAAAAGAACCAAGGATCACCTAAATGCGAGTTTTAGCATTAAGGACCTTGGCCCGTTGAAGTATTTTTTGGGTATAGAGGTCGCTCGTACCGAAGATGGGATTGTCCTAAGTCAGCATAAATATGCCACGGATATACTAACCGATTGTGGGCAACTTGGATGTCGACCCAGTAGCTTTCCCATGGAGCAAAACTTGAAACTTGATAAATGTCATGAAAGTCACAAAGTCGATGCCTCCCTTTATAGGCGTCTCATCGGGAGATTATTGTATCTTCAAGCCACGCGCCCCGACATTGCCTATACAGTTAATGTTCTTAGTCAATTCGTCTCGGATCCTCGAGATAATCACATGAATGCTGTTATTCGCCTGCTCCGTTACATAAAATCTACTCTTGGTCAAGGTATATTTATACCCAAAAGTGGTGGTCTCAACCTTATTGCTTATTGTGATGCCGATTGGTTGGGTTGTCCTTTTACAAGACGCTCACGGACGGGTTATTTGTTACTCTTGGGTGGTGCTCCGGTATCCTGGAAAACAAAGAAACAGTTAGTGGTCTCTCGTTCCTCGGCGGAAGCAGAATACCGTGCTATGGCTACCACGGTTAGTGAAATTCTTTGGATGCGTTGGCTTCTCAAAGATCTTACGGACGACTTACAAGATGCTACACCACTCTATTGTGATAACCAAGTTGCCAGACACATTGCAAACAATCCAGTTTTCCACGAAAGGACCAAACACGTGGAAATGGACTGTTTTTTTGTTCGAGAACGCGTTGAATCACATGAGATATTGCCGCTTCACGTGACCAGCAAACAACAAGTTGCCGACCTCTTTACCAAGCCCTTGGGAACTCAACCTCTACGAGACCTTCTTGGCAAGCTTGGTGTTCGGGACCTTCACACTCCAGCTTGAGGGGGAGTAAAGGAAATAAATAATATATCAAGTTATTAGCTGTCATGATATCAAGTTATTAGCTGTCATGATTTGTTTCCTTTATTCTTGGCTCCCTTTCTTGTATATATCCTCTGTTCGTGAGGTTTGTTCACATATATGAAAATAAAAAAGGCTGAATACCAATTTCTATACCCTGTGTTGTTTGGCTCTTTGACAAACCTCACAGGGAAGCATAGAATCTGAAATTCCTAAGTTTAACTTATCTTTAAACACTTTTATAGCATGATCAGATGGATGTCCCAATCTAGCATGCCAAAGACTATTATAAGTACTAGAACTATAACACACCTTATCTACCATGCAAGAACTGCCACAAAAATACAACCCATCCATTTGATTACCAGTCACCAGGACTTTCTTGGTTGACGAGTCCTGAACATAACAACGGTTTTCATCAAAAACAACTATCATTTTATTGTCTCTAGCCAATTTGTGAACAGAAATAAGGCTTATGTTGTATTCAGGAACGACAAACACATCCTTAAGAATCAGATTATTAACAAGCTTTACAGATCCAATTTTTGTTACTAAAGCATTTGAACCATTAGGATGTTTAACTGTTATTTTGAACTCAGATACATCTATAAAATCAATTAGACATTGTTCATCTTTGATCATATGCTGATTTGCACCTGAATCAACAATCCAACCCATAATCTGTTCACAATCAGACCCACTACTAAAACAAAACACAGGTTAAGAAAATAAACTAGCACAGAACAAACCACCACCTGAAACATTGCAGCTTTGTGGAGGCCCACTAGGCTTATCGCCTAACAGACTAAGAAGCCTTGCTATTTGATCACTAGTCGAAGAATTAACAGAATTATTAGACGATTCAACGGAACTACTATTACTTGCAACTGCTTTCTTGACCTGAGTGTTTCTTGGTGGTTTTGTCACACCCCAACCGATGGCGGAATCATCGGGGCGCGGCACTAGGCGAATCAGATTGCTCAAGAGAATCCATAACAACTATATTGCGATAATATTTATTACATTTGTCATCCCATACTAACAAACAATACAATCACGTAAGTTATCACGGATTTCTTGTCCTCTCGAACAATTCAAATCCGACAACCTAGATTTTAGATGAGTTTCTAGACTTCCTAGCTTGATTTGACGTAAACTTCGGCTAAACCTGCAACATACGTTAAAACTTTGTCAATACAAAAGTATTGGCGAGTATACAGGTTTGATATGTGATAGTGTGATAGATTAAAAGTGCTGCGAATTTCCACATGCATAAACGTAATACACAACATATATACTCACAAAACTGATACTACCAGCTAAGTCCTCGATGCTCGACTCTTTGATGGCATAACTAGACCCCGTCGGGCGAAATAGTACTATACTAGTCTTGGTGGGACGTCACGAGTATAAGTCCTAGCATACATGTACTAGCATCACGTATATCTATGCAAACAGTTATTCGCAAGTGATAAATAGTCCAATTAAATCATTCGTTTGATAAGTTTGGTTGTTATGGAACGTATGTTACACCCAAAATTCGATAAAAGGGGTCAAGTATACTCACAGCGCGTTTTCGGTTAGGTTTGCGGAACCGGTGCCGGAGAATATCCTGATTTCAGATAATTTACGTGAGTGATAGATTACTATGCGTTAAGCGGTATCGATTTGCGTGAAATCGGGCGAAATTGGGTTAAAATCGGACAAAATGGTGAAATTGGGCTGGCCCAGTCGAACAGGCCACTCGATCGAGTGGGCCTGGTCGATCGGTTGGGCTTGGTCCTGATCGATCGGACAGCCTGATCGATCGAATGGCTGTTCGATCGACTAGCTGTTCGATCGACTAGCTGTTCGATCGACCAGCTGTTCGATCGACTAGCTGCTCGATCGACCAGCTGTTCGATCGACTAGCTGCTCGATCGACTAGCTGTTCGATCGACCAGCTGTTCGATCGACTAGCTGCTCGATCGACCAGCTGTTCGATCGACTAGCTGCTCGATCGACTAGCTGTTCGATCGACTAGCTGTTCGATCGATTGGGCCACTCGATTGGCCATCCTGTTCGGCTGTTTTCGATGATTTTTCGAGCGTTTTTCAGCGTTTTGGGTTAGGACGTTACGATGAGGTGTTAAGCAACTGAAATCCCGTCAATTCCGACCTGTTTTAACGGCCGGGAATCACCCCGTTCGTCGGAACTGGTCGTTTTTGTCGGTTTTTCCGTGTTTAACTCGAAATCGATCATTTTATCACTAGATCTGATGTAAAAACCTTGATTTTACTTAGGAAATGCCCTGGATCTGAGTTGTTCTTGATGATATGAGGTCAACACTTGAAGTTCATAAGAACTTTGTGATGAAATCTATCCAAACATCCCAAATCCGTGGCCTTTTGATTAGAAAAACATTGATTTGGTTGAGATTCATGAAGAATCGTATGTAAATCATCCGAATCTGAGTTGTTCTTCATGGGATGACATCACCTTTGAAGAACTTTATGGTGACATCACCTTAGAACACCCCAAATCCGTTGATTTCACGGTTAAAAATTGAGATTTGAAAGGTAGAAAGATGAAGGATTGCATTTGGATCAAGAAAGTACAAGATTCGGGTTGAAAACTTACAAGAATCGGAAGAAATCGAGAGATTTGAGGGCTGGAACGTCTTGGTCGGTTAGGAGCAGCAACACAAGTGTTTGGGAGTGAATGGAGGGGTATTTATAGGCAAGGAAGGGGAAAGGAAGGCAAAACAGCAGTTGGATCGGCTGGCCCAGTCGATCGGCTGGCCCAGTCGATCGGCTGG
This sequence comes from Helianthus annuus, assembly GCF_002127325.2. Classification (NCBI taxonomy): domain Eukaryota; kingdom Viridiplantae; phylum Streptophyta; class Magnoliopsida; order Asterales; family Asteraceae; genus Helianthus; species Helianthus annuus. Next base: position 137,260,064 of record NC_035433.2, on the reverse strand, counting down.
CCCAGTCGATCGGCTGGCCCAGTCGATCGGCTGGCCCAGTCGATCGGCTGGCCCAGTCGATCGGCTGGCCCATCCGATCGGCTGGTCCATCCGATCGGACTGGCCTATCTGATTGGGCCGGTCTGACCAATTGGACTAGTCTGATCGAATTGATCCGTTCGGAAGCCTTTTGATCCCGTTTTTGGTGCGATTTCGACGGTTTAAGCCATATTTTTATATATTTATATAATTATTAATTTATTTATTATAATTAATCACAAAAGGGCCGTATATACGTATTTATGTATCCAATTCTCAGTGCGGTGATCGAGTTACGCGTGCCTTCGAGTGCGTTCTTCGATGTGATGTGCCACAATGATTATCGGGGCACCACTTACTCATATTGCCATCATCGTCATGACGGTTAGAGTCATAGTACTCACCCGATAACCCTCGTTAGCGTTGATTACTCACATTTTGACACCTCACGCTCATCGAGAAGGGTAGTTTAGGCCCTTATTCGACATCGTCGCGAGTGTTATGCAAAAATAGGTTTGTAATAGCGATAGAATATGCGTAATTATTCGATTGTACTTCGATTTAGCGATATAATTGATATAGTTACATTATGATCCGAATCTCCGGTGCTAGGCGTAACGAGTGTATCGAGTAGTAACAACGCACGAAGGTGCGGGTTGTTACAGTATCCCCTCCTTTAGGAAATTTCGTCCCGAAATTAATCCAATAGTAGGGTCGTAAGGGTTGATGCGATTGAGAGTAGAGATTATTAGCGTCTAGATAACGAGCGATCGATTACGATTTGGCGAGTGAAAATAGAGAGAGCATACGATTCGATTACTTAGAAGTGATAACACATACAAAAAGCAATTTTATAGCGTTTTAAACTTACCAATACTCGACTAATTTCCGAAGTTAATTAAGAAAAATCTCCTCATGGCGCGGTGTCGACCGTTTTGATGTCCACACCAGCGCTATGTGGAGGGTTTTGTTATTTGATAACAGGTTTTGAGTTTTACATTTTAAAAGAATCAGGTGGCAAAATAAGTTTTAAGAAAACTTTCCTACAACGTGGGTTCGAGCGGAACTCGACGGCCGAACCCTCGTTCTCGGGAAGATTCCTGTCGGTCATTGCAAAGGTTTTTAAGAAAAGAATTGGACTTATGAAATTTTCATTGGGCACGGAGCCAAACTGATTCAATGTTTTCTCCATGTTGTAAGGAATTTCATTTGTCCAACGGTTTTAGTAAAAATTTTATAAAAATAGGTTTTCCTTAATACTATGGAAAAATAACTTACATCGGGCCCCACGTGGCACCTTCCCACAAAAGTTCGTTAATATGGTTAAAACACTTATATATAGGAAGTACCAGCGGCGTATCCACCATGCTTTACCCATATTAACTCTGTTTCATGAGGCAGTGTCATGCGTGCCGATAAGACACAGATAGAATTTCGATTCCCTTGATCCTAGCGATGAGGTGCTAGACCGAGCTTTGAATAGAAATAAGTTGGATGCAAACCAAGCGTAGGCAGCGGGTGCGAGTAGTCCGGTCGCACAACGCTGATATGGTATGCTTGGTTGGGCAACGAATGACACGATTTTGATTCGGGTAAATGAGATTTCGATTTGATTCCACACGAAGTTCGCATGGCACCTTTCCACAAGACTTGCTAATATGACAAACACCATGTTTCCATATTAGTTTTATCTTGTGAAGCAATGTCATGCACCCTAACATTACACCACCTGCGATGACTTCCAAGTAACATTCGAACATCGATAGACAATAGATCTCAACAGATTGATAAGCGACGATTGTTGCGTTGCGAGTGATAGACGATTGATTGAACTGATTACACCACGAATAGTACTAAGGCTAGCCCACACGGCCTTTTTCCACAAAAGTCAGCTAATATGGTCAAAACATCACCATGTTTCAACCTTATTAATTTTATCTCGTGAAGCGAGGTCGTGTACGCTAATCATGTCAAGTAGAATGCATGCATCGATAAGTAATAGCGAGCCACGATAATAGTATCGAGTTGATGGATTAGGTGCGAGGCGCGTCAATAGTGGAAGACGGCGAGTGGTTCTCGATACTCGTCTAGCGAGTCCACCATAGGCGATCCACACCAGCTGATAGAGGTTCACTCAATTGACAATAACTAGCGTTAGAAATTTCTAGACAAACACATAATGCGATTGCGAACTCGAGCCACATATCGAATGATTTGATTGCGAGATTGATCCGGCAAAACTGCGATTAAGTTGCGTTCTAGACTTTACGACCAGTCTCGCGTTGCCCCAATTGCTCTTCGGGGTGAACTTACCTAAGTTCATCGATGTGGCAATTTGTGTACGCGGACTTACGAGAAGCCTCGCAGTGATGCGGTTTAGTTTTGTTACGCCTTGTGATTGATGGTAGAGTGTCAAATTAACCATAATAGTATAATAGGTCTAATAACGTCCAACTCCACATGGCACTTTCTTCACGAAGTTTCGGTAGTATGGTAAAGCGTACCCCCGCGTCACCCCTACTACTTATGCCCCGTGCTTTGGTGTCACACTTTGTTGACACGGCCTTGACCGTGCTTTTAAACGTTATGGCACCATTAGAACTTCACTACGATCTCCGTGCACTGACCAAGATAATCCCGTGTGCACCCGTGATTAGTTGTCCCTTGCACGTATACCGTACCTCGTTCTAAGAGTGTTATAGGGATAAAATACATAATATAGTACATAGTGCTAGCGTCTAGATAGTGCTCGATTGTAAGAGAAATAGAATCCACACACGATGATATATGAAATAAGTTCCAGAAATGATAGCGATAAGTCGGATTATTACAACAACATTAGGATCAAAATAACGTTGTTGTGGATACTTGCGGAGACGGCGGTTGCTGATGACTTCCTTCCAGGTCACGGTCCTGTACGGCACTGCGACGTATAATGCCCATACCAGTTGCAATTTGCGCAATAGCGACATTTTGCTTCTAGCGGGTGATGATACGTGCATGTGAAACACAGGGGATGAGATCCATTGTAAGCGCGTTGTGACTGAACTGGGACTGATCGGAGAGGTTCGGGTTGCGGCAGTCCAGTTGTTGAAGAGTCTGGGCTCACGGTCTTTCGTTTGCGGCTCGGTTGGGCTTCCTGAGTTGATGCAATGTCGTCCTCGGATTTGCCTGATGATTCGACGGAGACATTGTCGGAGCAATCCTTGGAAGAATCCTCCGAGGAGCTGTCAGATGAACCATTGACCGATTCTCCAAGGGAATCGTCGGATGAGTTGATGAAGATTGCTTGATGAGCTCGTGTGACAGGCTTCTTGAAGGAGAATCCGTCCACGACTCGTTTGCTGTTGATCTCTGCGGCTAGTCGGTAGGCTTCTTCGATGGTAGTAGGTTTTGCAACTTCGACAAAATCACCCACACACTCTGGTAAGCCACGAATATACTTCGCGATAGCTTTCTTCGGAGTGTCGACTTGACTTGGGCAGATTATGCTGAGCTGTTTGAACCTTGCTGTATAGCTCGCATTGTCACCTTCGGTTTGCTTGATTTCCCAAAATTCGTGCTCTAGCTTCTGGACTTCGTGAGGGGGACAATATTCTTCCTTCATGAGTTTCTTCAGCTCACCCCATGAGAGGGCGTAAGCTGCGGAGATCCCACGTTTGTTGCGTTCGGCGGTCCACCAATCGAGTGCTCGGGATTGGAATACTCCGGTGGCGCAAGTAGTTTGAAGGTCCTCGGGGCACCCACTCTGACGAAGGGTAACCTCGATGGCATCGAACCACTGGAGTAATTGAGAAACATCTCCTTCACCCGTGAAAGGCATCGGATCACAGGCTTTGAAGTGTTTGTAGAGGAATGCAGATTCCGTCTTGACGTCTTCCGGGGCTCGAGAGTGGCTTTGAGAGTGCACTTGCGCGACAATTTGAGGAATGAGCTTGACCACTTCCTTGGTCACAATTGAGGCAATCCTCTTATCGGCGCGTCGTTGGGCTCTTCTCCTAGCTACTCGTCTCGAGATCGAGTTGTTGGAAGGCATCTAGACAGAAGGATTCGGAATGAGATTCGATCATAATGATTTTTGAGCTTTTGATGCGATTTGATTCGATCAAAACTCGGTATAGAATTTAATTAAACACATAGGAGCCACATAGGAAAATTCTAGGTTCCTAAACTCTCACATAATTGATTCGTTTTGTATATAGTACGTATAGGTATAGCTGTAGGTTACACATAGATATTGATTCAGAATTCGCGAGGACGCGATGAGAGAAATAGCGTAAGCGAATTCGAGTACTTAGGCGTTTGTTTCGTTGCGATCATTCGGTCTTTGTTTTAGATTGCGATGGCTGTGCAAGTTGTGCGCTTTGTAAATCGAGGTTCGTAAATTCGATAAATCGAGAAATCGGTAAATCGTAAAGCTTTAATTTGAAAACTCATAGGCGTAAACCATACACGTAAAATTTAGATGGAATGCCTTGGGTGCTTAGGCGTTGACTACCCAAGTAACCCGACTATAACCAACAGGTTCGGGCATACGCGTTGACCTAGAGGACTCACGCTTCCACTGGGATGCAGCTCCTAACATTCGTCTCTCTAGTCTTCGCGCAGCCTGAGTCGTTGTTATGGTCGTGTCCTTGGTGAGAGCTTTTGTAAACCATTTTATAGAGTGGAACAGTTGATTAAGGTATGGGTTTCACCCCTGGCTTAACAACTTCGTTCCCATTTGTGGTTGTGCTCATCGAATAAATCCGAGAGTTCCACCAGAATTTCGAAATGGAGACCTTTTGTCGAGATGTGGATGTCACTCCTAGCTCAACAAAGAGTTCTCGTGCTAGAAAAATACGCTGAGTGAGTGATCCTATCGAGAGTTATTGGTTTTCACACCTGGTCTCGACTAGATCACTCGGTTTTGTTATGCGAGTAGTTTTGAAAACATGTGTATTGTGTCAGCCTTAGGAAAGGCTAAGTAACCTTCTAGCCTTAGGAAAGGCTCTTTGTGTGAAGCTGTAGTATGCGGTGTTCACACAATAGTTGTAACTTTTCAACAAATTCGATCGAGAGTAGCAAGTTGGCCCAAACAAACCCTAACGAGTTCGTAAGAGTCGGCCTGTTGGTACTTAGACTATAGACTAGGTCACTTTCATAAGACATCGACCCGGACTAGGTCGAGTCTCAAACTTTGCCTAATTCCCTATAGTTATGGCTCTGATACCAATCTGTCACACCCCAACCGATGGCGGAATCATCGGGGCGCGGCACTAGGCGAATCAGATTGCTCAAGAGAATCCATAACAACTATATTGCGATAATATTTATTACATTTGTCATCCCATACTAACAAACAATACAATCACGTAAGTTATCACGGATTTCTTGTCCTCTCGAACAATTCAAATCCGACAACCTAGATTTTAGATGAGTTTCTAGACTTCCTAGCTTGATTTGACGTAAACTTCGGCTAAACCTGCAACATACGTTAAAACTTTGTCAATACAAAAGTATTGGCGAGTATACAGGTTTGATATGTGATAGTGTGATAGATTAAAAGTGCTGCGAATTTCCACATGCATAAACGTAATACACAACATATATACTCACAAAACTGATACTACCAGCTAAGTCCTCGATGCTCGACTCTTTGATGGCATAACTAGACCCCGTCGGGCGAAATAGTACTATACTAGTCTTGGTGGGACGTCACGAGTATAAGTCCTAGCATACATGTACTAGCATCACGTATATCTATGCAAACAGTTATTCGCAAGTGATAAATAGTCCAATTAAATCATTCGTTTGATAAGTTTGGTTGTTATGGAACGTATGTTACACCCAAAATTCGATAAAAGGGGTCAAGTATACTCACAGCGCGTTTTCGGTTAGGTTTGCGGAACCGGTGCCGGAGAATATCCTGATTTCAGATAATTTACGTGAGTGATAGATTACTATGCGTTAAGCGGTATCGATTTGCGTGAAATCGGGCGAAATTGGGTTAAAATCGGACAAAATGGTGAAATTGGGCTGGCCCAGTCGAACAGGCCACTCGATCGAGTGGGCCTGGTCGATCGGTTGGGCTTGGTCCTGATCGATCGGACAGCCTGATCGATCGAATGGCTGTTCGATCGACTAGCTGTTCGATCGACTAGCTGTTCGATCGACCAGCTGTTCGATCGACTAGCTGCTCGATCGACCAGCTGTTCGATCGACTAGCTGCTCGATCGACTAGCTGTTCGATCGACCAGCTGTTCGATCGACTAGCTGCTCGATCGACCAGCTGTTCGATCGACTAGCTGCTCGATCGACTAGCTGTTCGATCGACTAGCTGTTCGATCGATTGGGCCACTCGATTGGCCATCCTGTTCGGCTGTTTTCGATGATTTTTCGAGCGTTTTTCAGCGTTTTGGGTTAGGACGTTACGATGAGGTGTTAAGCAACTGAAATCCCGTCAATTCCGACCTGTTTTAACGGCCGGGAATCACCCCGTTCGTCGGAACTGGTCGTTTTTGTCGGTTTTTCCGTGTTTAACTCGAAATCGATCATTTTATCACTAGATCTGATGTAAAAACCTTGATTTTACTTAGGAAATGCCCTGGATCTGAGTTGTTCTTGATGATATGAGGTCAACACTTGAAGTTCATAAGAACTTTGTGATGAAATCTATCCAAACATCCCAAATCCGTGGCCTTTTGATTAGAAAAACATTGATTTGGTTGAGATTCATGAAGAATCGTATGTAAATCATCCGAATCTGAGTTGTTCTTCATGGGATGACATCACCTTTGAAGAACTTTATGGTGACATCACCTTAGAACACCCCAAATCCGTTGATTTCACGGTTAAAAATTGAGATTTGAAAGGTAGAAAGATGAAGGATTGCATTTGGATCAAGAAAGTACAAGATTCGGGTTGAAAACTTACAAGAATCGGAAGAAATCGAGAGATTTGAGGGCTGGAACGTCTTGGTCGGTTAGGAGCAGCAACACAAGTGTTTGGGAGTGAATGGAGGGGTATTTATAGGCAAGGAAGGGGAAAGGAAGGCAAAACAGCAGTTGGATCGGCTGGCCCAGTCGATCGGCTGGCCCAGTCGATCGGCTGGCCCATCCGATCGGCTGGCCCATCCGATCGGACTGGCCCATCCGATCGGACTGGCCTATCTGATTGGGCCGGTCTGACCAATTGGACTAGTCTGATCGAATTGATCCGTTCGGAAGCCTTTTGATCCCGTTTTTGGTGCGATTTCGACGGTTTAAGCCATATTTTTATATATTTATATAATTATTAATTTATTTATTATAATTAATCACAAAAGGGCCGTATATACGTGTAACACCCCGTGTTTTCCAAAGTCAAAGTCAAAGTCAAGTGTTGACTGTTATTGGAATTAAAGATTAATAAAGATTAATTTCATTTTAGTTTCATTTTGATTTTCGTATTATTTGGAGTAAGTGTTGTATAATTAAACTAATCGACCGATAATCGAACTATGAATCAACGATCGACTGTGAATGATAGGAAGTAACAACGCAATAAAGCAAGTCAATCAATAATCAAGCTAATCAAATCAAGCATCAAACTCAAGTGTGGGGATTTTAGTACTTTTATACGTGTGTGTGCCTTATGTGTTATTTGTGCATGTTTACTTTTATGTTAAAGTGTGTGGTGAATCAATCAAATCAATCAAGACTCGAAGGTGAATCAAACTCAATCAAAACCGACCTTGGAAACGAGTTGTAAGGATGCTTGCATGTTAGATATAGTAGTTGGGACTAAAAGTAATTTGATTAGGAATTCTATCATCCTCAAATCATCGTTCATCGAACTCGAAATATCGAAAATCGTCGCGAAACACTCAAAATCAGGCAAGCCGTTCGAACAGGGCAACCTGAACGAACAGGCTAGCCGATCGAACAGGGCAACCTGATCGAACAGGCTAGCCGATCGAACAGGACTGTTCGATCGGACAGCTGCTCGATCGGGAATGCTGTTCGATCAGCTAACCTTTCCTCTTTTGGAAGCCTATAAATAGGGCTGTCTTTGTCAAACTTTCCACTTTTGGAAAAGCTCTGACCGACCAGCCTCTTCTTCTCACTAAATCCAAGATTTCTCTCAAACCTGTAAGTATTTCACTCTAATCTTTGTACGTTTTTGTTCATTAATCGATTCTCCATCTTTCCATCTTTCAAAATCTGAATTTCATCCATGAAATCACCAAGATCTAGGCGTTCTTGAGTGATGTCATCATGGTGTTCTTGGTGTTCATCAAGAACATCATGTTCTTGACTTCATTCAACCATGAATAAGCTAGATCTAACCGATTTCCACATCAATAACTTAAAATCTTCCAAAGATCTTAACATTTCACGGTGGAAAAAGATTGGAAGATGGGTTTTCATCTATCTTTCAACTCTTTTACACTCAAAAAGGGTGAAAACGAGACTTGAACCGACTTACAAATCAACCTAAACAAACACATGGTTCAAGATCCGGGTTTTACCAAGAGATTTACCGATCTCGGGTTGACTGTTGAACTTAGGTTCCAAACCGTCTCTGACCGAGTTTGGGTGATTCCTGCTCAAGTCAGTAGGCTAAATGGGGACTTCAGCTTTGTGGTTCAACTCGTAGTCAAGATATCTCTAAAACATCAACAATTAACGGGAATACCCAAGTGTTAGGTGAAAAGTTAACCAAATCGAGAAGCTGGCCGAACGGCTAGGCTGTTCGATCGAACAGCCCAACCGAACGACTATGCCAGCCGATCGGTTAGGCTAACCGATCGACTAGCACTTAGACCCACCAACTCACAAAAAGTGTAGTATTGACGAGGTACTGTTCGATCGACTACGCCACTCGATTGTAATCACTACTGCTCGGATCATGAGATACTATACTTTAAAACACTTAGATTTTTGAAACAATGGAATGTCACCCAATCGAGCATGCTAACCGATCGAGTGACATCTTGCCAAGTCTGCAATGCTAACCGATCGGTTGGGCTAACCGATCGAACAACTGTTCGATCGACCAACTTGAAAGGTAGTACAAGCCATCATACACAAACACATCCTTCACATCAAAGGAAGAAACAATCCACTTGAAGGAACCAGCCGATCAAGCCAGCCAGCCGATCGAATGGATGTTCGAACGGACTTTCAACCCAATCGAACAGCCCACTCGATCGAACTGCTGTCCGATCGATTGGCCTATCCGATCCAGTTTTCCTTTGTTTACTTTTTCCGCGTTACTCATCGTTACGTTATCAAACTATTCAGGCTAACCTATTCTCAGTGCTCCCTTCAATCCACAATCAACCACTGTGAGTATACTCGATCCCTTTTTGCTTTCAGCACTTTTGGGTGTTACATACGTAAACTATCAAAATCACAATCAACACAAACTACTTGAACGCTAACCGATTTGCATGTGCTACTTGACTAAATGATTGCTGTTTATTATGTTTACACGTGGAGTGCTATCTACCTGCTTTAGCAACATAGTACTATAGTTTGGACTCAGCACCCGTTCACACGGGGGTTGCTAAGGACAATTACTTGCATGGATTACGGTGGTAATCATGTATTGCGAACTGTCTCGGACAGTCAACCCGCAGTCGTTGGTATCAATGGTCCCATGTTGATAATTTACATGCATCGTTTTCCCTTGTGTACGTGCTTGGTTATGCGTAAACTATTCGAACTCTATATGCTATATCAAACTTGTGTACTCACCTTTACATTATATGTATTGACTTTTATTTTAACGTATGTGACAGGTGTTTAAGCTACTAGCGTGCTAGGGAAGCGAGGCAATAATAAACTTCTAGAAGTCTGTGTCCTTAGGACAGTGTCCACGTACCTGTTCCAGGGCCATAATTATCTGTAGATCTTGCACTGGCACCTGTAGTCAGTAAGATCCACAGTAGTCGTCTAGGGGTCTTAAAACAATATTTACATTTGGTCTGTAATAATTAAGAATTTGAGTTGTCGGAACAGTTCCCATATTGTTTGGTTGATTTCTATGATAACTTGTTATTATTTGGGACACGGTATGGGACGTGTTATATAACTGAATTGTATGATAGTTGTTGTGGAAACTTCTGAACAATCTGTTTCGCTCAGTGCCGCGCCCCGATGATTCCGCCATCGGTTGGGGTGTGACAGATTGGTATCAGAGCCATAACTATAGGGAATTAGGTTAGACACGATCTAGTCCGGATCGCTGTCTTAGAGACCTAGACTATAGTTAGGAACCAAGAGACCAAGTTTACGTGCTTATTTTATGTTGTTTCCTTCTATTCTATCAATACATCCGAACTCCGAGCCAAATTTTGTAGTTTGGACGGGATTAGGAGTGAAACCCGCAAATTCCTGCCTAAATTACAAATTTTGCCAATTATTTTTTTTGCAAATTTCTATCAACAAACGGGGGGAAAGTTATACCAAATTCGGGGCTGAAACCCATGAATTGATGAGAACTTCCTCTAAATTTTCTTAAAACAAGGAAGAAATTGCTAAGCTAGGGGTGAAACCCTAACCTTGGCAGTTTTTCCGATTTTATTTTATCTCGCCAAGGCAATTGACGGACTCCAACGACCTGAACTCACGAGTATGACCTAGAATGCGCATGCGTAATGCCCAAGAATCGAGGCAGAAACATGTCCCCTAGAGTCGAAAGTGACGACAAGTCAACTGCGAATAGTTAAATCGCCATGGTTAGTCAAAGTCTAGTAGCCGCAGACAATCCATTTTTCGATTTGAGTGTTGCTTTGTTGATTTTTATATGATTTACCTGTTTACGTGCTTTAAGGTTTGTTGATTGCTCCCTTTGCTATCAATCAGCGTGACTTTTGTTGCTACCCTATCTCGATTCGAATCCCTGTTGATGTGATCTAAACGAAACCAGTGTGCTAGGCTACGCTATACGATTAAGTTAGACGATACAAGGTGAAGCTATCCGATATGCAAAACAAACGACACTCGACATGTGGATATAGGTTTCTGTTTTCTGACTGCTTCTGTGATAAAATTTCGTACGTGTTTAGGAAATTAAGTGCTCTATTTGCTTAATTGCTTCTGTGCTTGAGTTGCTTCTGTGCTTATGTGTCTCTGTGATTATGTGTTTATGTGTTTATATGTGTTACGTGACGCGAGATGCGACGTGATTCTAAGCTTTAGTAAACTAAGACGTGCGAGATTCGAATTCGTTGTGTTGAGCCCTATGGCGATGTCTATTGCAGACCATGTCGTCATCATCCAGGCCTCGTCAACGTCTTACTCGTCGGGAGAAGAGAGATCGTCGTCTTGCTGCTATCCTCTCTAAAACAGTAGCAAAGGCTGTGAGTGAAGTATTCGAGAACGCAAGCAAGTCATCTGAGGAATCCCGAACCCTCACGCCCAAAGACTCCAACAAAGCTACTTTTAGCTTCAAACAATTCAAGGCATGTGGGCCAAAAGAGTTTACCGGTGAAGATGGCCCTACGGCTCTGTTTCATTGGTTTGACTCTGTGGAAGTTACCCTTCGTCAAAGCGGATGCCCAGATCATCTCCGTACTCTCAATGCTACCGGTGTTTTCCAGTCACGAGCCTTGGACTGGTGGACCGCAGAAAGGAACAAGCGCGGGAACGACGCTGCATACGAGCTGACGTGGAAGGAATTGAAAGCGATCATGATGGACGAGTTCTGTCCTCCCCACGAACGCCAAAAGTTGGAGGATGAGTTCTGGAGTATCAAGCAGAAGGAGGGCGACAACGCTGGTCTCACTGCCCGTTTCAAGCAGTTGAGCATTATCTGTCCAGACCAGGTCAAGACTTCTGACATGACCATCAAGAAATACATCCGTGCTCTTCCGGATTGTGTTGCAGATTTTGTTCACGCCGCCAAACCCGCAACGATCGAGGAAACCTACCTACTCGCCGCTGAGATTAACGACAAGCGAGTTAAGGCTGGTGTCTGGGATAAGCCAAACAAGTCTCTGCATCAAGTCACCGCAGCATCAACCGACAACCCTACTGCTCAAGCCTCCAAGTCCTCAAGGAGAAGAAAGAAGAAGAGTTGCGCTGCCGCAACCACTGCTACTCCACTACAGTCTGTACCCGCGCAGCAGCAACAGCCACAGCGTTCAGCGCCAGTGATCAATGCGCCGCCAGCTAAGCGTGCGTACACCGGCCCCCACCCACTCTGTGCTACATGTTCTTATCATCACCCGGTGGGTGTGGCCTGCCGATTCTGCGCTCACTGTAACGTCTACGGGCATTTCACTGCGAGTTGTCGCTATGGTCCCCGTCAAGCTCAAGCTCAAGTCGCTGTCAACCAAGCTCTACTCCCTGCTCCTCAAGCTCCTCAAGCTGCACAGGCCCCAGCAAACAATGTTCGGACCTGCTTTGCATGTGGTGACCCTAACCACTTCGCAAACCGGTGCCCGAACAGGGTGGTGAAACAAGAAGCTCAACAACCCCAGCAACAACAACAACAGCCTCAACAACAAGCCGCTCACGCCAGAACTTTCAACATCAATGCACGTCAGGCTCAAGCTGACAACAACGTGGTCAATGGTACGTTCCTTGTGAATGGTATATATGCATCATGTTTGTTTGATACTGGAGCCGATAACTGCTTTGTGTCATTTGAATTTGAGAAGCTTCTTAGACGTAAGCGCTCTTATCTTTCGACACCCTTCGAAGTAGAAGTTGCTACCGGGAGAACCATTGCTGTCAATTCTGTGCTCCGTGATTGTACTCTCAAGCTCAACAATCATATATTCCCGATTAATCTCATTCCAATGCAGCTCGGAAGTTTCGATGTCATAGTAGGCATGGACTTTCTTCGTGAAAACCATGCTGAAGTTGTGTGTGCTGATAAGATGATTCGTTTTGTGCTAGCTAGTGGTGATACTCTATGTGTTTATGGTGAAACTACTGCGAAAGATCTCAAGCTCATGTCCTGTCTTCAAGCTCGCAAATATCTCCGCAAGGAATATCGAGCCTTCTTGGCCAACATTGTTGTAGCAGAGACGGACAAGAAAAAGAAAGTTGAAGTCAATGATGTTCCTGTTGTCCGAGAATTTCCTCAGGTGTTCCCTGATGCTCTTCCTGGATTACCTCCAAGTCGTGATATCGACTTTCGAATCGACCTTATTCCAGGAGCCAACCCAGTAGCCAAGGCTCCGTATCGACTCGCTCCATCTGAGATGCGAGAACTCTCGAACCAACTCCAAGAGTTACTTGAAAAAGGCTTCATTCGCCCGAGCACTTCTCCATGGGGCGCGCCAGTCCTTTTTGTCAAGAAGAAGGACGGGTCGTTCCGGATGTGCATCGATTACCGGGAATTGAACAAGCTGACCATCAAGAACCGATACCCCTTACCAAGAATCGATGACCTGTTTGACCAACTACAAGGTGCTCAGTGTTTCTCCAAGATTGATCTACGTTCAGGCTACCATCAGTTGCGGATTCAAGAGGAAGACATACCCAAAACCGCCTTTCGAACCCGATACGGCCACTACGAATTTGTTGTCATGCCTTTTGGTTTAACCAACGCACCCGCGGTCTTTATGGATCTGATGAATCGCGTGTGTAAACCGTTCTTAGATCGTTTTGTCATTGTATTTATCGACGATGTACTGATCTATTCCAGATCGAGGGCCGAACATGCGCAACATTTGCGATTGGTTCTCGAGTTGCTTCAGGGAAACCAACTCTACGCCAAATTCTCCAAGTGTGAGTTCTGGTTGGAGGAGGTTCAATTTCTGGGTCACATTGTGAATAGTCGGGGTATACACGTTGATCCTGCAAAGATTGAGGCAGTCAAGGGATGGGTTACGCCAAAGAATCCGTCAGAAGTTCGCTCTTTTCTCGGATTAGCTGGTTACTACCGACGATTCATCGAAGGATTCTCAAAGATTGCTGTACCGCTTACCTCCCTTACCCATAAAGACAAGCCTTTTGTGTGGGGAACCGCGCAGGAAACTGCTTTCCAAACCCTCAAACACATGCTGTGCCATGCACCAGTTCTTACACTGCCGGACGGAAGCGATGACTTCGTTGTCTATTGTGATGCTTCAAACCTTGGACTAGGCTGTGTTCTCATGCAACGAGACAAGGTTATAGCTTACGCATCTCGACAGCTCAAAATCCACGAGAAGAATTATACAACCCATGACCTCGAGCTAGGCGCAGTTGTCTTTGCCTTAAAGATTTGGCGACACTACCTGTATGGTACAAAGTGTACGATCTTCACCGATCACAAGAGCCTACAACATATCTTTAACCAGAGGGAACTCAATATGCGTCAACGCCGATGGGTAGAACTTCTCAACGACTACGACTGTGAGATCCGTTATCACCCAGGCAAGGCGAATGTAGTTGCAGACGCCCTCAGCAGAAAGAATTACGTGATAGGTGTTCGAAACATCCAGGCTCAGTATAACCTCGAAGCTCTCATCCGCGAAACACAACACGCATGCTTCAACGAGCGTACGTTGAAGAAAGAACGAATCTATCACGATGGAACTCAGCTTGTGAGCAAAGCCAACGGGATATTCTATTATCTGGACCGAATCTGGGTTCCGAGGAGGACAGATTTGCGAAAGATCATCATGAACGAAGCCCACAAATCCCGATATTCCATTCATCCCGGTGCGGACAAAATGTACCAAGACCTTCGCTACAAGTACTGGTGGCCTGGGATGAAAAGGGATATTGCTCTATATGTTGGTAGCTGTTTAACTTGTGCAAGAGTCAAGGCTGAACACCAAAGACCTTCAGGCTTACTCGAACAACCGCCGATACCCGTATGGAAGTGGGAAAGCATAGCTATGGATTTCATAACTAAGCTTCCGACCACGCCATCAGGTCACGACAGTATTTGGGTTATAGTCGACCGTCTGACCAAATCAGCCCACTTTCTGCCAATACGAGAAGACTATAAGGTGGCCAAACTAGCCCAAATCTACACCGACGAGATCATTAAGAATCATGGTACGCCTCGAGACATCATTTCGGATCGCGATGCTCGGTTTACATCGAGATTGTGGGAAACTTTTCAAGCAGCTCTAGGAACGACGCTGAATTTGAGTACCGCATTCCACCCGCAAACCGACGGGCAGACTGAAAGAACGATTCGTACTATTGAAGACATGCTCCGTGTGTTATTGATTTTGGTGGTAGTTGGAGCAAACACCTACCGTTGGTCGAATTTTCGTACAATAATAGCTATCACTCCAGCATCGAAATGGCACCTTTCGAAGCCTTGTATGGTAGGAGATGTCGCTCGCCTATTGTATGGCACGAGGTCGGTCATTCACAATTGACTGGACCCGAGATTCTACAAGAAACGACTGACAAGATCCACCAAATAAGGGAAAATTTGGTAAAGGCCCGGGATAGACAAAAGATGTACGCCGATAAACGACGCAGGCCCCGCGAATTTGCAGTTGGCGACTACGTGCTCCTAAAGGTATCGCCTTGGAAGGGAGTAGTCCGATTCGGCAAAAGAGGGAAACTTGCGCCTCGATTTGTGGGACCTTTTAAGATTCTGGAAAGAATCGGTAAGGTTGCCTACAAACTCGAATTACCGGAGGAACTCAGCAATGTCCACCCGACTTTCCATATTTCAAACCTTCGAAAATGCGTAGCCGACCACGACGCAATAATACCACTCGACGATCTTCAGGTCAATGAGACGCTACACTTCGTGGAAAAGCCTGTCGAAATCATGGACCGACAGACCAAGCAACTCAGACGCTCTCGCATTCCTATTGTAAAAGTACGATGGGAAGGCAAACGAGGCGCAGAGTTCACTTGGGAACTCGAAAGTGACATGAAGGCCAAGTACCCGCAGTTATTCAGGTAGATCTGAAGCATCAAATAGGTAAAATCACACGGCGATGTACGGTTCTCGGCCTAATTTCGGGACGAAATTCCCTAAAGGAGGGGAGACTGTAACACCCCGTGTTTTCCAAAGTCAAAGTCAAAGTCAAGTGTTGACTGTTATTGGAATTAAAGATTAATAAAGATTAATTTCATTTTAGTTTCATTTTGATTTTCGTATTATTTGGAGTAAGTGTTGTATAATTAAACTAATCGACCGATAATCGAACTATGAATCAACGATCGACTGTGAATGATAGGAAGTAACAACGCAATAAAGCAAGTCAATCAATAATCAAGCTAATCAAATCAAGCATCAAACTCAAGTGTGGGGATTTTAGTACTTTTATACGTGTGTGTGCCTTATGTGTTATTTGTGCATGTTTACTTTTATGTTAAAGTGTGTGGTGAATCAATCAAATCAATCAAGACTCGAAGGTGAATCAAACTCAATCAAAACCGACCTTGGAAACGAGTTGTAAGGATGCTTGCATGTTAGATATAGTAGTTGGGACTAAAAGTAATTTGATTAGGAATTCTATCATCCTCAAATCATCGTTCATCGAACTCGAAATATCGAAAATCGTCGCGAAACACTCAAAATCAGGCAAGCCGTTCGAACAGGGCAACCTGAACGAACAGGCTAGCCGATCGAACAGGGCAACCTGATCGAACAGGCTAGCCGATCGAACAGGACTGTTCGATCGGACAGCTGCTCGATCGGGAATGCTGTTCGATCAGCTAACCTTTCCTCTTTTGGAAGCCTATAAATAGGGCTGTCTTTGTCAAACTTTCCACTTTTGGAAAAGCTCTGACCGACCAGCCTCTTCTTCTCACTAAATCCAAGATTTCTCTCAAACCTGTAAGTATTTCACTCTAATCTTTGTACGTTTTTGTTCATTAATCGATTCTCCATCTTTCCATCTTTCAAAATCTGAATTTCATCCATGAAATCACCAAGATCTAGGCGTTCTTGAGTGATGTCATCATGGTGTTCTTGGTGTTCATCAAGAACATCATGTTCTTGACTTCATTCAACCATGAATAAGCTAGATCTAACCGATTTCCACATCAATAACTTAAAATCTTCCAAAGATCTTAACATTTCACGGTGGAAAAAGATTGGAAGATGGGTTTTCATCTATCTTTCAACTCTTTTACACTCAAAAAGGGTGAAAACGAGACTTGAACCGACTTACAAATCAACCTAAACAAACACATGGTTCAAGATCCGGGTTTTACCAAGAGATTTACCGATCTCGGGTTGAATGTTGAACTTAGGTTCCAAACCGTCTCTGACCGAGTTTGGGTGATTCCTGCTCAAGTCAGTAGGCTAAATGGGGACTTCAGCTTTGTGGTTCAACTCGTAGTCAAGATATCTCTAAAACATCAACAATTAACGGGAATACCCAAGTGTTAGGTGAAAAGTTAACCAAATCGAGAAGCTGGCCGAACGGCTAGGCTGTTCGATCGAACAGCCCAACCGAACGACTATGCCAGCCGATCGGTTAGGCTAACCGATCGACTAGCACTTAGACCCACCAACTCACAAAAAGTGTAGTATTGACGAGGTACTGTTCGATCGACTACGCCACTCGATTGTAATCATTACTGCTCGGATCATGAGATACTATACTTTAAAACACTTAGATTTTTGAAACAATGGAATGTCACCCAATCGAGCATGCTAACCGATCGAGTGACATCTTGCCAAGTCTGCAATGCTAACCGATCGGTTGGGCTAACCGATCGAACAACTGTTCGATCGACCAACTTGAAAGGTAGTACAAGCCATCATACACAAACACATCCTTCACATCAAAGGAAGAAACAATCCACTTGAAGGAACCAGCCGATCAAGCCAGCCAGCCGATCGAATGGATGTTCGAACGGACTTTCAACCCAATCGAACAGCCCACTCGATCGAACTGCTGTCCGATCGATTGGCCTATCCGATCCAGTTTTCCTTTGTTTACTTTTTCCGCGTTACTCATCGTTACGTTATCAAACTATTCAGGCTAACCTATTCTCAGTGCTCCCTTCAATCCACAATCAACCACTGTGAGTATACTCGATCCCTTTTTGCTTTCAGCACTTTTGGGTGTTACATACGTAAACTATCAAAATCACAATCAACACAAACTACTTGAACGCTAACCGATTTGCATGTGCTACTTGACTAAATGATTGCTGTTTATTATGTTTACACGTGGAGTGCTATCTACCTGCTTTAGCAACATAGTACTATAGTTTGGACTCAGCACCCGTTCACACGGGGGTTGCTAAGGACAATTACTTGCATGGATTACGGTGGTAATCATGTATTGCGAACTGTCTCGGACAGTCAACCCGCAGTCGTTGGTATCAATGGTCCCATGTTGATAATTTACATGCATCGTTTTCCCTTGTGTACGTGCTTGGTTATGCGTAAACTATTCGAACTCTATATGCTATATCAAACTTGTGTACTCACCTTTACATTATATGTATTGACTTTTATTTTAACGTATGTGACAGGTGTTTAAGCTACTAGCGTGCTAGGGAAGCGAGGCAATAATAAACTTCTAGGAGTCTGTGTCCTTAGGACAGTGTCCACGTACCTGTTCCAGGGCCATAATTATCTGTAGATCTTGCACTGGCACCTGTAGTCAGTAAGATCCACAGTAGTCGTCTAGGGGTCTTAAAACAATATTTACATTTGGTCTGTAATAATTAAGAATTTGAGTTGTCGGAACAGTTCCCATATTGTTTGGTTGATTTCTATGATAACTTGTTATTATTTGGGACACGGTATGGGACGTGTTATATAACTGAATTGTATGATAGTTGTTGTGGAAACTTCTGAACAATCTGTTTCGCTCAGTGCCGCGCCCCGATGATTCCGCCATCGGTTGGGGTGTGACAATACGTATTTATGTATCCAATTCTCAGTGCGGTGATCGAGTTACGCGTGCCTTCGAGTGCGTTCTTCGATGTGATGTGCCACAATGATTATCGGGGCACCACTTACTCATATTGCCATCATCGTCATGACGGTTAGAGTCATAGTACTCACCCGATAACCCTCGTTAGCGTTGATTACTCACATTTTGACACCTCACGCTCATCGAGAAGGGTAGTTTAGGCCCTTATTCGACATCGTCGCGAGTGTTATGCAAAAATAGGTTTGTAATAGCGATAGAATATGCGTAATTATTCGATTGTACTTCGATTTAGCGATATAATTGATATAGTTACATTATGATCCGAATCTCCGGTGCTAGGCGTAACGAGTGTATCGAGTAGTAACAACGCACGAAGGTGCGGGTTGTTACAGGTTTCATCCAGGAAGGATAACCAATAATTTCAAAACATTTATCCACAGAATGACCTATTTTATTACAGTGTGAACACTTCAAATTTTGATTTGAAACCTTATTAGTTTTCTTAAATTCAGTAGGTTGATTTACTTTAGAAACAAAGGCCATGGTCTGAGCCTTTTTTGCACCATTGCTAGAGTTTCTATGGGATTCTTCCCTAGAAACAATAGCAAATGCCTCCTTAACAGTAGGCAAGGTTTCTTTCATTAACAAATTTGTTCTAACACTTTGATAAATCCCATCAAGACCCATTAAAAACTGCATTAGCTTAATCATATGATTAAAATTATTGAAATCCTTTGCAGCATCACAAGAACAAGTAGGCAGTTGCAAGATTTGATCTAATTGTCTCCACATAACATTCAATTTATGATAATATTCAGAGACACCTAAACCATTTTGAGTGAAACTGTTAATTTTCTGATACAAGTCATACACAACCGACCCATCTATTTTATTATATGTCTCTTTTAAATCTGTCCACACATCACTAGCAAGTTTAGAAAAAACTTGACCCATATACAATTCCTCACTAATAGAATTTAATATCCAAGTAAGAACAATAGAATTGCATCTGTCCCATTGTCTGGCCAAAACATCATTATTCTCAGATTTTATACAAGTTTTATCAATAAAACCCCATTTATTTTTAACCTGTAATGCTAACTGCATTGCATTAGACCAAACTGTATAATTTTCAGATCCTTTTAGTTTCACAGTCACAATAGTCAAATTACTAGAGTCAGATGGATGCAAGTACAAAGGATCACTTGCATCCAGTTTACTTACTAAGGTCTCAGGAGGTGGGTCACTAGGACCAGAACCCCCACTTGTGACAACTGGACCATCAACCATTGTAAACACAAAACAGAAGCAAACAAGAACAAAATAACAGGAAGAATTAATAGAGGCACAAAACTATCACAACAAATCACCGGTAAGCAACTATGGAAAAACCTTGACAGAGTCCAGATCAGAAGTTCATCACTCAAAGGTGCCTCTGCAAGTCTTATCAAGGGAGCCTTTAGACCTAAAACCAATCAACACGACCAGAAATAAACAACAAGAACAGATACAGAGAGACACACAGCACAAAAACACAAAATAAACCTAATTGCAATAAGAATGCCTAAAATGCAACAGGATGTACCCTTCCTGTGTCCCAATACATCAAATCGGTCCACACTACCCCGGCAACAATAATGCCTAAATGCAGAAAATAAAGAACAAAGACGGAAAGCAAGAAACGATCTCACCAAATAGCAAACCCTAGCAAGGGTTTCTCCTGTTCGTGTTTTAAGTTTTACAACCTTCACTTAGGGTTGAACTTAAAACAGAACGGCAGCTTCCTGTTCTTGAGTCCCTTTGCACACAAAAGGCTCTTCACAACAAATCCCCAAACCCTAGATTAGGGTTTCACTTTGTATTCTTACAAAAACTCCGATCTGAAGTCGGAGACCCGGATCTACAAGGAAACAACCAGATCTTGAAGACAACGAAAACACAGGTACCGATTTGATAGCAGAGCAGCGGAACAACTTTCACCCAAGAGCTCACCAGAGGAGCTCTGATACCATGTCAACAAAACTGGTATCACAACCTATCAACCACTGAACTCGAATCAAGATTATTAACTCAAGAACAAAGATGAAATACAACTGATTGAAACAAGACACAAGTACAGATCTCTCGAACTAACACTCTCACACATAAAGAGATTATCAAAGTGATAATCTCTAATGAATTACAACCGGATCTATGCTATAAACTTTGATAAACAACTGACCAAAGCTTTTACAGAAAAAAACCCTAATTCATCTAGAAAGAGAAAGAAGAATCTGGAGAGAAGTATCGCGCACACTTGTCTCGAACGGATGGATTCTCTATATTAATATCTGCTACTCTTTTTTTAATCTTTTAGACTGGGTTGTTACCAGTTTGTTATAACAGCCCAACATGTAACCGCAACAAGCCTGAATTACCAGCCCAGTAGTCGCTCGGCCCATATAAGTCCATTATCTCCAGCCCGGTACATGTTGCAAAGAAATATAAAACCATATTGTTATAACAAGATCAATATATAATAACATATATTAAATTGTAAAACAAACAAAAAATAACCTTTTATATTTTTAACAAAACCCTAATTAGTTAATAAGGTAATAAGACTCATCAACAATTACCAACTAATTATTTAATAGGTTGTTATATATTTTGATCTATATAATGTAAATGATTATAATGTTTACTATATTAAATATAACATAATATATATTTAATCTTATAATTCGAACTTAAATACGGCATGAGCTCAAATATTATGTTAGACACATGAGCACAACTCAACTATTTATCAGTTGACATGAAATGACGAATTTAATGCTAATTTTTTTTAGCATACTCTATTACAAATTAAAAAAAAAATCATACTCAAAATACGATATAAAATCACAAATTCAAAATCTCGACAAAATGCATTTTCAAATAATTTATTTTGATCCAATGTTGATGCCGCATTAGAATTAAAAGATTCATCATCAATGATAATGGTTATTTGTTACTATTGCAAAAAAAAAAAAAAAAAAAAAAAAAAAGATTTCAAACAGACAGCATACCAATAGTGTCATAATAGTAAAACCTTGATGATTTGCATTCAACTTCTACAACTATAAATACAAGTTGAATTGATACAACAATAAATGAGAGAATATCTCTCATTACTAAAATATACAAATCACACTTAATGAGGAGGATATGATCGATTGACTAGGAGGAAATCAAGGTAGTGAGATGATTTGAAAGCTTGACTTATGGGATATGTTACACCCCGTCAATGCGAGATGGCGGTTGACCGAGTCGAAGCATTGTGCGAACTCGTTCAAATAACGGTTTTAGAAGACTTTTTGTGAACATATCCGCAACTTGTTTGTCGGTAGAGATAAACTTGGTGTGAAGACGACCGGCGACAACTAGTTCACGAACAAAATGGTAGTCTATGTCAATGTGCTTAGCTCTTTTGTGAGAGATAGAATTTTGAGTTAAGAACAAGCACTCTTGTTGTCACACAATAATTCTGGACGTCTCCGTGGTAATGCTTTAAGTTCCCGTAGAAGATTTGTGAGCCAAATAATTTTTGCCGCCGTATTTGTCATGGCTCGATATTCGAACTCACAACTAGACCGTGAGACGGTAGGCTGCTTCTTTGCACTCCAAGAGACCAAGTTTCCACCTAAGTAGATACAGTAGCCATAGGTGGATCTTCTAGTGTCCATACATCGAGCCCAATCTGCATCAGAAAAACCTAGTAAAGTAGTGTTAGGAGGTCTGTCAAAATGTAAGCCATGAGATAAAGTGCCTTTAACGTATCTAAGAATTCGCTTGACCAATTGAAAATGAGTGATGATGGGTTGTTAAAGGTATTGACTGACTTGATTTACGGCATATGAGAGATCGGGTCGAGTGATTTTCACACCACAACACATTCTTTCTTAAGCTTTAAAGCATATACATGTAAGCTTTACAATTTTATGTATTTTATAGCTTATGTTATGATTTTACTTTAAATGCTTATACTTGTTTTTAATTTATTTTTCATGATCATAGTACTTTTATAATAAAAATTCTTATATTTTGGTTCTAAAAATCATAATGATCATTGATATCTAAATAAACACTTTGATTTTATAATCTTGGATCAAACCTATATAGTTGCAAGAACAAGCAAGAATATTCATCCAAATCTTATGTTATGTTCTTCGTTGATTATTATAAATTATTTTTATAACTTTAACAATAAATTTAAAATTTATTTAATGTATTTAATTTATCTAGAACCTTTTAAATGAATTTAATTCGTGTAATTATTCTAAACCTATTTATTTAAAAATCTTTTTTTATAACTATTACATGATTAATTTAGCAAACTTATTAATTTTTTATAAACTTAAAAACTATTTAGATAATAAATTTAGTGGAGTACTTATGTAAAATTCTTAATTAATTATATTAGTAAATCTAATTAATTATTTTACTTAAAACAACTTGTATTTAATCTTATAACTAATAAACAATATTTGTAACTTATGTATTACTGACTATATCATTATATATAATTAACTAGGTTAGAACTCCGTGTATTACACGGGTTGAATAAATGTAATTTTATATATTAAATAATAAAAAGTTATATCTTTATAAACTCTGTATATTGTACGGGTTATATAAATGTAATTTTATATATCAAATAATATAAAAGTTATATCTTTAAAAACCATGTGTATTACACAGATTAAATAAATATAATTTTGTATACTAAATACTAAAAACGTCGTATCTTTAAAAACCCGTTTATAATCGGTTGAATAAATCTACCAAATAATAAAAAATTACATCCTTAAAAACTCCGTATATTACACGTGTTGAATAGATCTAAAAAAGAGTTATATCTTTAAAAACCATGTGTATTACACAGGTTAAATAAATGTAATTTTGTATATTAAATACTAAAAACGTCGTATCTTTAAAAAACCCATGTATAGTCAGGTTGAAAAATCTACCAAATAATAAGAAAAATTATATCCTAAATAAATGTAATTTTGTATATTAAATACTAAAAACGTCGTATCTTTAAAAAAAGCCCGTGTATAGTCGGGTTGAAAAATCTACCAAATAATAAAAAAAAATATAGGATAACATTTAATATTAATTTATTATTTAGTATAAGATAAGTAGATAAGAGAGGTATTTATTTTAAAAATATATTAAACTAACAAGTTAGATTTAAGGATAATATTTTATTAAAGTATGATCAGATTTAATATTAATTTATTATTTATTTATTTATTTAATTAATATAAAATAAATATAAATTTGAGGATATCTTCAATAAATGACACGTATCCAAAAGTTGATTTCTTTTATTATAGTAGTTAGACTAGAATTACCACCCGCCACAATGCGGCGGGGATTCATTAGTTATATATCATGTTAGATGAATGGCAAATGTTTCTCACATGACCACGAGCCTATGTGTAAAACCGAGAAAAAAATAACTAAGTCGATCTCTGACTCGCACGTTGCGACAGACCTGTCAAACGGGAAAAATAGACGCGCTGCGATGGACATGTCAAACAGGAAAAAAATAGATGGAAAAATGTTGAACCCCACACGCATGTTGCGGTGTGTTAACTCGGAAATTTAGAACGACACGTTAAAGGAGAACTTATGAAAGATGATAAGTATATAAGAGACTAAAGTTGAAAGTAAAAAAATGTTGAGATTAAATTGCAAAAGATGAAAACTTTTGAATTAAAAGTGAAAAATCAAATTAATCAAAGGGGTTAAAATAACAAAGATTGAAACTTTAGACTTAAATTGCCAAAGATTGAAACTTTAGAGTTAAAAAAGAAATCAATTTCAGATTATGAACAAAAGAGATAAATAGATTTAGTTAAATTGATGTTTAATATTATTATTATTATTATAATTATTATTATTATTATTATTATTATTATTATTATTATTATTTAATAAAAGAGATAAATAAAAAATAAGGGTGAGAAATTACCAGAGAATGACACGTCTCCAAAAAGGATTTTTGTTTATTAGTATAGAAAGATACTTTGTTGAAACATTCTTTTAACGGCCAACGAATCCTTCAAATGGGTTACTGGCGAAACTCACCGTTTCGGGATACACTCGCCTCCGAACCGAGGAAAACCCTCACCTAGGACCAAAGCCCGTGAACACTCGTCTGAAGGCACGACAGTGCGGTTGAGGTAAAACTCGTGCAGGTCAAGGATCGAACTAGTGATCACCGTCTACTCGCCTAGTCTCCCATCATCACCAGATGTCACAAAATAAAATAGAGAGAGCAGAAATTAGGGCTGTGCAACGGTTCAGAACCGGATCGAACCGAACCGAACCGGAGCCGAACCGGAACCGTTAATTGCTAAATTTAAGAACCGGAACCGAACCGTATTATAACGGTTCCGGTTCGGTTCCGAACCGGTTAAACGGTTCTCGTGTAAACGGTTCTCCCGGGAACCGGTTGACAATTAAATCCTAAAATTAACAACTCAATAGAAACGAATCAAACCATTTAAAACATTAACTAAGAGTTGCAACATTCAAAGTTCAAACCAACCAAAATAAAAGTAGCAAAACAACAATAAAAAATTTCAAGCCATAAACAATCTCTAAATAAAACTATTACAACCATCGTGTTGACAATTAAAACAAGCGATACACTATTTATATACACATTTACAATTCGATCAACATTGATTTGATTATTTTTGTTCAATTTTTATTTTCACATACAGAAAACTATATGTCTCAGAAAGCAAACATCTAGAAACAAAATATATGCAATCATAAAAAAGGGTCATGTAGATTAGCGTACCTGTATTTGCAAGGTGTTGATAGAGATGAACTTGTATGATAGCAATTAGGGTTAGGGTTGGGGTTGAGAGATGGAGAAGAATTAGAAGATGAAAGATGAGATAATGGAATGAATATAAGAAGAGGGAATAAGAATCAGGATGGTCGTATGATGTTAAAAAGCCCATTAATAAAATAGGGTTTTAAATATTTATAATCCCAACTGGTTCTAGCGGTTCTTTAACCGGAACCGTGGTTTTAACCGGAACCGAACCGGGAACCGTTTTTACCCAAATTTAAGAACCGGAACCGGACCCTATATCCAAAAATACGGTTTGGATCTAGCGGTTCCGGTTCGGTTCCCCGGTTCTGACGATTCTGAACCGTATACTGCTCAGCCCTAGCAGAAATCGAACTTGAGTCCCTTAGAAAATAATCTTTTGTTATTCAATTAACCTTTATTTTTAATGTTTGTGTAATATAAATTACATTATGATTATTATTCTAAACATTAACTTATTTATTCAAACTAATCTCAAATCCAATCTAGAATCCCTAAATCCCTATTCGATCTTAGAACTTTCTAAACATTCTCGATTTATTATCTACTTTTGTTTTAAACGTATATTATTATTTCATTTAGGATAATTTATTGGAATTTATCCTACTATACCATCACCTTATATGTTTGTGCTTCATTTAAGTTATACGCAAACTGTGAGTACTCATAATCCTTCTTCACTTTTACATTTTGGGATATAAAATGTATGCCTTATTCAAATTCTAAATATTTTTACATAAGCTATGCGATTCATTTTATATCTATGTGTTTGATTCTATGCTATATGTTTACTATTAGGTTGTGAGTCTAATTCTATATCCATATATTCATACATACATTCCATATTCTAGCATTGATCATTAACTATACAAGCCTAAGGTAATGATAACAACGCTATTGGTTGACACTCGCCCAAATTATTGACCTATTTAGGTATCAAAACCAAATTCATTCTAAGCTTAACTTGCGAGTTAAGGACACAGGTCAACAAAGGTTTGATCATTGCACTTCTTTTGCTTGCATTTTACCATTGACATATGATTCACAAATTTATTTTATTATATGTATCATAAACCTATATTTACTCACGAACTTCTCAAAATTGACACTTGATTTTCCCACATGTTACAAGTATAATGTTTGATGATATATTGATATTCTAAGACATGTCACACATAGGAGCTTGGACTTTGTTTAAATTTAATTTGGAATTATTTTTTTGTTTGTTAAACAAGTTGTATTTTGAATTGGTTGTTTGGATTTTTGAATTGAATAAATGAATATTTCAACTTTAATATTTTGATCATGTGTTATTGGACAATCATTTGTATCGCCCAAATGTTTCCACCACTGGTTGGATGTTACAACAATTTGTTGGTATGCGACTGAGGTTTGATTTTGACGGTCGACTAGCTAATTTTATATTTACTAACATAACATATACGAAAGTGAAGAAACACCAAACTAGATAATGTTCAATAGGTTGCGGGTAGGGCTGTAAACGAACCGAACGAACACGAACGAGACCTTGTTCGTGTTCGTTCGTTAAGGAAATAAATGTGTTCATGAACGGTTCATGAACACTTACCGAACGAGATTTTATGTTCGTGTTCGTTCATTAAGGAAATGAGCGTGTTCACGAACGGTTCACGAACACAAATAAATTTGTCGAACGCGATGAAGGATAAAGGTGGATGGCCCAGAGAGTAGCACTAGAACTTAAATCCCTTATTGTGGAACGGAGGTAGATCATATTCATCGATGTAAATAACGAGAAAAGAAAGGGAAATGGTGCATAAACAAGGTGAAAGAGGGTTTCCTAGTTTAATTGTTGGGGTAATGATATAAATAAAATTTTAATAGTATAAAAAGTATATATAAAATATATGAAAGTATAAAAATCTTTAATTAAAACACGAACATACGAACATAAATGAACGCAAATGAACGAATGTTCACGAACACCTTACCGAACGTTCACGAACACAATTGAACGAACGAGACCTTTGTTCATGTTCGTTCATTTAACTAATCGAACGGAATTTCTTGTTCATGTTCGTTCGTTTATTAAACGAACGAACATAAACGAACTTCCCGCCGAACGGTTCACGAACTGTTCGCTGAACGTTCGGTTCGTTTACAGCCCTAGTTGCGGGGCTCCGATCTTCAAGAATTCAAACAACAGGTCGATCTTCAAAATGAAGAAACACCGTTAGGCTTGTTACGAAAGAGACAGATGGAGGGAGGTTGGGGGTTATTATCGTAACCACCCTTTAGCGTGAGAATAAATATTGTTTTTTTAGAGTAAAGTATGAGTGAGGGTAGAGAGTGTGGGAACATTCACCTTGGTAAAGTGTGGGGTATTTATAGTCGTGATAGTAAGAAGTGATTAGACGAGACGTCACTATCTGAATTTATCTTTGGTCCCCTCCCTGCAGATCGTTATTAGTGGCAGAGGAGGGTATGTATCCGCAACATGTTATTGGCTAGACATTGCTATTGGGGTTTCCTTGTGGTCTCTTCTATGATAACTGCTAATGGAGGTTCAGAGGGAGAGGGATCCGTAGGACGTGATTGGTTGGAGTCGCTATTTGTTGTCCTTTTTGTCTCTCCTATGATCACCGTTAGTGGAGATCAATGATGCAGAGATTCGCACAACGTCATTGGCCACACATTGTTTTTATAGTCATTTTTATCTCCTCTTCCATGGCGTATCCGAAGTGGGGAGCAGGCTCCGCGGATAAATGGACGGATATTATTTTGGTTAGAGTAAACTGCCAAAATGGTCCTTGAGGTTTGGTCACTTTTGCCACTTTAGTTCAAAACTCAAACTTTTTGAATCTGAGTCCCTGTCGTTTCAATTTTGTTGCCATTTTCATCCAAAATCAAAATCTGGTCAGATTTTTCAGTTAACATTCAGTTTTTTTTTTTTTTTTTTTTTTTTTGTCTTTTTTCTCTCTTTTAATGAAGGGCAAAATGTTTTTTAACGTTTTATTATAACAAATTAAAAAATCTGACCATTTTGCCCTTCATTAAAAGGGAGGAAAAGGACAAAAAAACTGGATATTAACGGAAAAATCTGACCAGATTTTGATTTTGGATGAAAATGACAACAAAATTGAAACCACAAGGACCCAGATTCAAAAGGTTTGAGTTTTGGACTAAAGTGACAAAAGTGACCAAACCCTAATGGACCATTTTTGCAGTTTACTGTTTTGGTTATAACATTTGACTTGATATGTGGCTAATAATTGGATGATTAAAATATTCAAATCTCGTAATATAATACAAACCTTTTGTGTATAAAAATCAATGTCAAGGGTAATTGAGTCAAAACATATTAGCTGTGTATCACAAGTTTGACCTTCGAATGCCCCATTTTATTGTGTCATCTTAATATAAGTTTATGTGGTCCTTATGATACATTTGGTGATCAAATTATTGTGTCATCTTAATATAAGTTTATGTGGTCCATATGATACATTTGGTGAGTCAAACATATATTATTACATAATATTGTAGTGAAAAACTGAAAAAAATAATAATAATAATAATAATAATAATAGTAATAGTAATAGTAATAGTAATAGTAATAATAATAATAATAATCAAGATATATCAAATGAAAAAATAACACTTATTATATAATATTGTAGTGCAAAAGTGATAATGATAATGATAATAATAATAATAATAATAATAATAATAATAATAATAATAATAATAATAATAATAAGGGTAAATTACATTTTTCGTCTTTTATGTTTGTATAAAATTGCAATGGATAGTCTTTAACTTCAATAATTACAGTCACAATCCTTTATTTGGAAAACTCATTACACCTTTCGTCCTTTAACACTAACCAGGTTAAAATTTTCAATTAAGTCAAATCATGTGCCTTGCACATGAGGGTAGAATGGTAATTTTACCCCTGATTCTTCCCACCTTATAAGTCGTTCTTTCACCTACCATCCCAAATTAGGGTTCCAAACTTCTGCTAGCCAAGCCCCACCACCACCACTGTATCCCACAATCACCACCACCAAATCCGTCCTGCAAGCCCACCACCACCATCGACCAAGACAACCACTTGTTACCACAACCAACTGCTGCCGCTGCAGTCCCTACACCACCGCCACCGATGAACCACCAACAACATCGTCGCTGCAAATGAGCAGAAGATTCGAATACATCTTCAATGGCTGGAGGACTTATGAAGTCAAATTTGCATCCGACGTCACGCTCAAGAGATCTAATTGTTCTCCTTTGAAATCCATTCAACTTTGTACAAATGATGTTCTATGTTCCTCGGATCAAGGTTTAAAAAGGCTAAAACGGGTATCGAGGCGTTTTCCCTTAGCCTCACGAGGCGTAAGCCTCGAAACATTATTAAAAAAATAAAAAAGTATAGATATCTCTCATAAAAATCACAAATTAACATAAAACAAACATCATAAATAGAAAATAGTTCAACAAACAAGGTTTAACATAAAACAAACACCATAAAATAGTTCAACAAACAAGGTTTAACATAAAACAAACACCATAAAATAGTTCAAATAACTTAAACTGACATCTAAATATCATGATACTCGCTCCACTCCGCATCATCATCATCATCATCCTCCTCAAAGTTTTCATTTGGAGGATTTAGATCGTCATCGTCATCATCATCTTCATCAACCAAAGTAATAACTTTTTTCCTTTTCCTCCTAGATGAACTCTCACCTGCTTCCTCATTTGATCCGCCAACTCCAACCATGCCATCTTCATCTTCATCCCCACTCGGGTTGGCTATCCACTCATCATCTTACAAAACCTCATCAGCAACTATCAGGTCTTCATCGTCTTTTAGATTCGTCTTCTTTATAAACTTTTGCTTTAATCTCCTATTGTACATAACGTACACCAACTTGTTCATCCTATCCGTGCCCAACTGATTTCTTCTTTTTGTATGAACTTGATTGAACGTGCTCCAATTACGTTCACAAGCTGAAGCTGAACAAGTAAGACCCAATATCTTCATTGCGAAGGCTTTCAGTTCTGGAACTTCATCTCCATAATTGTCCCACCATGTAACTATATAAGTTAAGGAAAAAATAAATTAGAGAACAATTAAATAAATAATAGGAGTAAATAATCAGAACTTATAATTTAATTACTTGATACACGATCCATATATGAGCGGAGAGAAGCTCTATGTCCAAACAGTCCTCTCTTGTATTTGTAGTCATCAAGTGGAGATTCGATCTTCATATAGACTTCCTCATTTTTTAACAAGTCTATCCATGCATCTGTACAGTCCCAATTTAATTTCCGGGTGGTTGGAAACGTTGGGACTCCATCTAAATCGAGGATTCAAGTAATAGGCGGTTTCATGTAAGTCACGATGGATTTGGTTTTGCCATTTTTCATCAATGATATCCCAAATCTCTTTATAAGAAGACTCTTTATTATCAAAGTTACTTGCAATTTTTTCCTTGCATTCATCCATCGCACCATAAATAAAAGCCATACCCGGTGACCGCTCCCATCAACAATCCTCAAAACCTCGACAAGTGGCTTTGTGGTTTTAAGAGAATAAACCACACTAGGCCAAAAAGTTTTCTTGTTTATGATTATCTATTTTACCTCAATTCCATCACGTTTCTTTGCCCAAGCACAACCATTCCATTCGCTTGAAAAAAACATTTGTTGTAGTGGTTCTTTCAATTCAGATACGCTTTCTAAAGTCAAAAAACCGGTGGCAAATCTAATGGCGGCAGGTCGAAGAAGATCCTTCTTTAAAAACTTTCTAGCTAAACTTAATACCCACTGATGGTTATAAATGAAGTTGCTAATTTTTTTTGCTTTAATCAAAGCTCTTTTTAATTGGGTCAACTCCGCAATTTTCTCAAGCATTAAGTCAATGCAATGAGCAGCACATGGGGTCCAATACAAAGATTTCCTCTTCTCCGTCAATAACTCTCCAGCCTTTTTGTATGCACTTGCATTATCAGTCACGACTTGAACAACAATGTCTTCACCAATTTCTTCAATCATCGCATCAAGCAACTCAAATAATTTGTCGGCGTTCTTGATACAATCGGATGCATCAACCGTCTTCAAGAAAACTGTACCATGTGGATTGTTCACCAAAAAATTGATGAGACTTCTATTTCTCATATCACACCAACCATCTGATAACAACGACACTCCAGTACTCTTCCATGTTTCTTTTATACCTGCCACAAGTGCCTTTGTTGTATTTACTTCTTCTTGCAGTATCCAAGTCCTCAACTCATACATGGTTGGAGGTTTCAATCCTCGACCATAGTTACCAACTGATCGGAGCATGCTAGCGAATGAAGTACTTGTTGCAACATTAAAAGGGATTCCGTTCTCATAAAAAAAATCTTCCAATGTCTAAACAAACACTGTTGCGTTGCTCTTTAGCAACAGCTGGTGTCATCTTTTCTTCCACCTTTGGTCCTTCCTCATTGTCTTCTTCGGGATTCAAAAATCTAAGCATACTTTGTTGCGTTACACCCTTTTGAACACGTGCAGAAGATTCAACACTCCCACTTCCTGCTCCACCAGTACTACTTACAAAGTATGCTCCAGCATCAATTCTCTCTTCAAAATCCCGTTGGTATTGGAATTTTGCTGTTTCAAACTGTTTAACATATTCTCTAATCTCATCTTTCACTTCCTGTGGCACTTGAGGACATGGTGCAACATTTTTGTGCGTGCCACCAAGATGTGCTTTCATCCTTGAAACGCCACCGGTAATAACTCTATTACAAAACTTGCATTTTAGGTATTTGTAACTTTTTTTCACCTTCTGGTGGAACTTCATGTTCAACACCATATTTCAAAGCTAGATCTTTTCGTGATCGTGACCCTTTACCAGCCATACTAGTTATTGGAATTAAAACAAAAAAATTGGAGAAGAATCAGAAGTATATTCTGATTAAAACAACAAAAAAATTAAGAAAACATAACAAAAAAAAGTAAGAAAAACCTAATTAAAACAACAAATGAACTTCTGTGTACTGTGTTAGCGAGAATGAACCTCAAATCAGTCTGAAATTTGCGTGCTTGGAGAAGAATCAGAAGTATATTCTGCGTGCTTGGAGGTTGACTGCGTAAAGAGATTCTGATCTTCTATTAGGGTTTTTTAACCTAATAGATATGTTTTTTAAGTGAACTATTGGGCTGGACCATCAATTAAGCCCAACAGACATTAAATGAGTCCAAAAATAAAGTCCAGAAAACCTAAAATCTTTCAATTTTCACAAGTCTGGTGAGGCTTAAGCCTCACCGCCTCGCCTCACCGCCTCGGATGACTGAGGCTTAGTTTTCGAATGAGCACTATGAGGCTAAGCGTCTTAGGCGTTTTTCCACTGCCTCATACGAGGCGTACGCCTCGAGGCGCGCCTCGGACCGCCTTTTTAAACAATGCCTTGGATAGATAATAAACTTCTATTTCAACTTTGTAGTGGGTCACATGTGAACTGATTGTTCATTCACAGAGTTGTTTATTGGGATTACATGTTTTGAAATCTTTATTTATTTATTTTTTTTAATAGTTTGTTTCTACCAATGAAGTTTGATTTATGCCATTTTTTAAATACAGAAATCATGATTTTGTTGGATTGTGTTCATATGATTTGGATAATTGCTTTTATGGTCTACACTAACTGAGGCAAAATTACTAAAACTTCGATTTGGTTTTTGATTAAAGATGGTTGTTCATGATTCTCTCGACGGTGGGTTTTTTTGGCCGGTGGTGGCGGTCACAGGTGGTGATCTTGGGTTTGGTTGAAGTTAGAGAGAGATAGAGATAGCTGAGAGAGAGTGGGTCATGTATATATGTATATATATATTTTATTATTTAAAATTCTCTTTTGTTTTATTTATTAAATATATTTGGAATAAACAAGTAAAATTACCATTCTACCCTCATGGTCAAGGCACATGATTAGAGTTAATTGAAATTTTTAATCTGATTAGTGTTAAAGGACGAAATGTGTAATAGGTTTTCCAAATAAAGGATTGTAACTGTAATTATTGAAGTTAAAGACTATCCATTGTAATTTGATACAAACATAAAGGACAAAAAGTGTACTAATAATAATAATAATAATAATAATAATAATAATAATAATAATAATAATAATAATAATAATAATAATAATAATAATCTATACTATATAATAAAAGAAACCAATAAGAGGACACATGTCATTTATTGAAGCCATCTGTTTTTTAGTTTTTTCTCTATATCCTACTTAATTATAGATAATTAATATTAATTAAAAGATAATTAATTAAATTAATACAATAAATTTAAAATGATCAAGAAAGTTTATCTCATAGTTATCTATATATAATCTAAAATTTAGTTACATGTTCTGTTTTAAAATCAACATTTATGATGTTTTAAATGCAGTACTTAAAATAATATTGATTAAAATAATATATTACAAAATCATAAGTCCGCCTCCATCCACCTTATTCGTTTTAATTAGGGTTTTGAACATGGAAATTAGGGAAGCTGTGGAGAAAGCCACCGACTCTCAACCCCTAAAGTTGTGGAAGAAGCCATCGACTCTCAACCTCTAAACAAGATCCAATCTCAGGTACGATTGACATACGTATGCATCCAAATTTGTGTGAAACGAATGAAAAAGATTGGTTCTTTATCTAAAATTTAGTTACATGTTCTGTTTTAAAATCAACATTTATGATCTTTGAAATGCAGTACTTAAAATAATATTGATTAAAATAATATATTACAAAATCATAAGTCCGCCCCCATCCACCTTATTCGTTTTAATTAGGGTTTTGAACATGGAAATTAGGGAAGCTGTGGAGAAAGCAATCGACTCTCAACCTCTAAAGTTGTGGAAGAAGACATCGACTCTCAACCTCTAAACAAGATCCTATCGCAGGTACGATTGACATACGTATGCATCCAAATTTGTGTGAAACGAATGAAAAAGATTGGTTCTTTGTGTGAAACGATCCTGTTATACATTGAAGGGGAAGAAAACATGAAGATCCAATATTAACTCCGAAGATATGCTCACCGAAGTTCCGAGCGATTCTCTGTTCTTCGTCGATAAATCCAAAGGTTAGATTAATAGCTTAATTACAGCTTAATTACTTGGATATTAACAGTTTAATTACTTGGAAATTATTGTAAATTGAACGACGCACGCCAGGTGTTTGTTAAAATGCTCGACTGAAAATTAAGTTGGATTTCGATGACATAATTAACATAAAAAATAAAGTATAGGAATTACAATTACAAAGTATATCATCTTTAACTTTTTAACTACCGATTAATCATAGTTTGTGTTACAATAAACTTAGTATGTATGACTTGATCAAAAATTGTTAATTATAGATCTGTTTTAATCTGTTTCAATCAAATCAGTGTTTGTTATATTGAAAGCTTAGTTTCAAAGGATTGGTTTTAGAGCAGGTAGTAATCGTTGATGATGGAAGTAAGGATGGAACAAAATCAGGGTCAGTTGACTTTGTGAGGAAGTATTTGTGTTCCTACGCATAAATCATGGCAAATGAGAAGGTATAAGAAAAGTGACTTTAGTTTATATGATTTGGTTAAATCATGCTTCGTCTTCTATATTTTTTTTATTTTATTCAAGAAAAGTGATTAACACTCATAGTTTTTAAGTTAGTAAGTTAATGGTGTTCAAAGAGTGAAGTTAGATAAAAAAAAAAGGGAAAGGTATAAGTTTTATTTTTAACAGTCATACTTTTTAAGTTAGTAAGTTAATGGTGTTTTATGTTTTATTAGGGAGTTTTTTTAGTTAGTAAGTTAATGGTGTTTTATGTTTTATTATTTTATTAATTATGGAAGTACTGAATTTATTTTGTGATTTAGAAATGTGTTAGGTGTTGGTTCAATATCTTTCTTTTTTTCCAATATTGAAATTGTGTCATTATATCATATTATTTCATAAGTAAGATTTTAGGGTTTTAATTATGGATATTGATTAATGAGGCTATTTACATACCACAATTGCATGATCATTTAATGGGGCTATTTACATACCACCACAAGTTACGGTCGGATTTAATTGCATTGATTATTCACTGGTTTCTTTCTGGGAAGGTGAATGGTCTTAATTTCTATTATATGAGCTCCACCTTCCCTATTGTTGTAGGCCCATATTCAGACTTGCTACTCTACTATCATGGCTAGCTCTCTTAGTGTGAATACATCGGGAATTGGTGTTGGCAACCAAATGGTCCTTGCTGACCTCTGTGAAGGGAGTACCGGCCCCATCACGGTTATGGTTTGTAGAATGTGGGACGTCACAAGTGTCAATGGACGCTACATGAGCATCGACTATGTCGTCAGTGATATAAAGGTAACTCTCACCCTTTAAACCCCCGTACCCTTTCCCTTTTACAAGTTTCATCGTTATTGAAAGTCTGCTGTTTGGTTTGCACAGGGAGGTGTGATGCATTGTACCGCCCGGAATAACATTGCACACTACTTCTTTGACAAGCTCAAAGAGGGCAGGATATATTTACTCAAGGGTGTTATAGTCCAGAGCACCGATCAATACCGGATTCTAAAAGACAGCCCCTTTGTGACATTATGAGCTTGATTTCTTCCGGCTTTTCACTACGACACGAATTGACGAAGGCGATAGACAATAAATGCATCAACAAACTCCCCCTTGGATATTGCCGCAGTCAATTCGTAGTTAAACTAGTAGTGGCTTGTCTTTCTTTAACTAAGACTCGAACGAGGATGTAG
This sequence comes from Helianthus annuus, assembly GCF_002127325.2. NCBI lineage: Eukaryota > Viridiplantae > Streptophyta > Magnoliopsida > Asterales > Asteraceae > Helianthus > Helianthus annuus. The sequence continues at coordinate 137,223,605 of NC_035433.2, read as the reverse complement.
TCGACAGACAACTGCACCAACAGACTCCCCCTTGAATGTTGACGGAATCTTTAGTGAGAGTCTTCAAACATGACACTCTTCAATCTCGATCGGTCTTCTTCAGGACTTCTTCCTGGAATCATGTCTTCTTCATGAACTTCTTCCTGGAATTATGTACCTGGATCTTTCTCTGGATCTAACTCTCGTCAGACTCCCCCTATCATCGAGCTGGGATCGTTGTCTGGAATTCGTTATCACCTTTGAAATTATATCCTGGCTTTTTCTCTGTTCAGCTCAAACACCTACACAAATCTCAAACACTAATAAGAACAAACAATATTGTGATTCAACTAACTGAATCAACTAAACATTTGAGAATCTTTCACATTTAAAATTTTTCAAAAATTTGAAACATTTCAAATTCTGATTCAACATTTCAAACCAATTAACCAATCCAACTGTTCATCTTGTTTAGCCTTTGAGATTTTGAATATCAGCTTTTCACCATCAGTTGTCGAAAATCTTTTTTGGATTTTATGAAACATAAATGCAATAGCAGAAATTTAAATGCAGAAATGAAATATGTACAAACATATTTTTGTGAGTTCGTGCAAGAGGATCATATCAGTTTTTGAGACACATCACCAACACCATTAAGCTTGATTACATATTAAGTTCTAAACAATTTACCTAGATTGTCAGTATGTTTGTCCACTGAAATTTTCACACAGATTTCAATTGATTCGAGATACGTTATTAATGTTTTAGAAACTAAAACTTAATTGTGTATCACTCCACTTGAATATACTCATGTATCCAGATCCCAATATTCAGTCTTACAGGTGAGTATACCACAGATGATATCTGTAAAGGAGTAATGTGCGAGGGCCGTGAGAGCTCAGGTCGATACTTCCGTATACGCAGAGAGATGACGGCTTCGACTTCGGTGGGTCCCCTTTAGAGGATCTTTTGTTACAACAGCAAGGATTATCAATTTTATTGTTTAATCAGATTGCTGAGGGCGAGCTTATGTTTCAAAGCTTTTTGCAGAAAGTATTATTCGGGGACTAGGTCAGTACTTCCATACAGCAGAAGTCCCGGAATAATACCCCAGATATCACTGAGCATAAAGACCTAGTATCTCAGAATACGGGACCTTTCAAACAAGATTTCGGGGGTTACCCATATATCCAAGAATAGTTACCCACGAATTAAGCAAGTTCGAATTTAGGTTTATATCTCGTTTCAATTTACTAAATGTGTGAAAACCTACTGACACATCCGCAGTAAGATTGTTTATCACTTTTAAACATTCCAATTCTTTAGCGTGTTGTGATAGTTCACTGATGTACTATCATTTCCTCTTTTATGCAACCAAAACTCATTTTTCAGTTTTATCATGTTTTTGTCTTTTTTCAAATTTTCTGATTTTTTTTTAAATTTTTCTCCCCCTAAAATCAAAATATGTTTCAATTTTGATTTTCTGGGAAAATTTGAAACAAACTATACAAAGTTGACAACTTGATGAGAATCGCATCAATTCTCCATCCACATGGCGTAAACAATCAGAACTCCCCCTCACAACAAACTATTTTCCCATTGTGATTTCAAAACACTTAAGTTTGTTTTAATCAAAATGGTTTTTCCGAAAAAATTAGTTTGTTTACCAAACATTTGTAGGTACGGGGTTACTTCATCACCTTGTTTTTTTCCTCCACATGACAGATTTAACAAATTCAGTTTTAGATCTCAAACATCACTTGTAGAAAATCAAGTACAACTTAATGTCCCTGATTTACCACATGTAAAACGAAAAATCATCGGAGTGAAGTTTCTCAAGAAATGTGCCGATTCATGTTCCACGCTTACCAACCTGGGAACTCCGGCAAGTCAGGTTTTTCATTTAAACAAATTCACCCAAGCCTGACGGTCCTTGGGTGATTTTGAATTCTTATTCAACAATGGTGGAAAATTTGCATCATCCATTGTTAAAACTGAATTCTCCTTTTTTACCTCAACCAATGGCTCTTCTGGCTTTGACGAACCAGAATCATTGCCTGAGTGTGGCTTGTCTGACTTAGATGAGCCAGATTCATCGCCGACACCTTTCATCTTCTTCTTTTCCTCTTTCGTCCTCAGATTAGTATCTGATGAATTCTTCTTGCTTGACTTTGCAGCCGATGAAGTTGATTCATTAGAACTCTTATTCTTTCCAACGGATGAACCCGAGGACAAAATCTTTTCCAAATACTCTCGAGCTTTCTTCCTCTTCTTCCTCAGTCTGTCCTTTGCCCTTGAGAAAGTTTAACTTTCTTTTCTTGACTTGTCTGATCTTGAACTTTAGGTTTTAGAACCTTCTGTTCATGAGGCTTGACTTTGACTGGAATCTTTGCCAATTTCTGAGACTTAGCCCTCAATCTTTCATTCGATCTCCTTGGGCAATCTCTGGCAATGTGACCTTTGATTTGGCAATTGTAGCATCTTCTGGTCTCATAACTCCAATTCCGGCAGTTAACAGCAATGTGTCCTTGATAACCGCATCGGTAACACACTCTGTTATCGTACCGTATACCACCTTCACACCAAACACTCAGATCATAGCATTGTCTGGCTTGGTGATATTCCTTCCTCATGTTTATTGCTGGATTTGACTTTTCTGCACTGTGGTTTGACCTGCACCACTTATTACCAACACTTTTTGAGTTTTCATTTTTTACTTTTTGTAATTTTTCATTACGATTGGATAATCGACCTGATGAACTTTTATTATCTTTTTGTTTTTGTTCCACTTCTTCTTCAAAGGTTTTTGCTTAGAGCATTCTCCCTTTTCAGTCGATTGTAGAACAGTTTTCTGAAATTTTTCTTTCAATTTCAAAAACAATTTTTGTTTTTCTATTTTTTCATTTACATCATCAGATTTCTCATCGCAATCTTCAACTTTGACATTGTCAAAGTTTGTGACATCGTCAGTTATTGGAACAGAATTGATTGGTTTTGGACAGGGAAAATTCAAACTGTCTGATTTAGTCACAAAACCTATCAATTTCTTCTCAAGTTCATCAATCTTACTCCTGGAATTCACAACTTCGTTTTCAAGTTGAGATATTCTAACAAGATGAGACTTGATGGAATTTTCATTCTCATTCTTCACGTTTTCAAGGACAGACTTTTCATTTTCCAAAGCTTTTATCTGTTCCTGAAATTTCGTTTCATTAGCTTTCAAATTCTTATTCTCAAGCTTTATCCAGAAATCCAAATCTTCTGAAGATTTCTGTTTGCTTTCAAGCTCTTTTTCCAACTCTTTGATTTTCTTTTTAGCACATTCACCTTCTTTCTCCAATTTTATAATTTTCTGAAGATGGGAATTTATCATTTTCTGTTTTTCAATGTTGTTTTTGCTAAACACATCTCTCCCATCTTCAAGAATTTTCATTTGATTTTGAAAATCTTTCTCAATTTTTGTTTTTTCAATTTCAAAACCTTTAACTTTCTCTTCAAAATTTTTTCCTTTTTCTTTCAACTTCTTGTTTTCAAATGTCAAACTGTTCAAGTTACTTAACAGTTTGTCATTTTCAGCTTTCAGTTTCTCACAATTTCCCTGCAAAACAAGAATCTGATTATCATCAGTTTGCTTCCTATTTTTCAGCTCTTTGACTTCCAAAGTCAAACTTTCCGCATCTTTCACGAGTTTGTCATTTTCTGTCTTTAAGTTGTCACATGTAAAGCATACTGATGTAGAATTTGAAGTTTCATTCTTCACAGATTCTTCAACTTTTGAAGCTTTTTCTTCCTTTGCTCTTTGGACATCATTTTGACTTTTCTTCTTTTCAGCATTTATCATCATTTGTTCTTCAATCTTTTCAATGAATGGACAAATTGTCAGTTGAGAAAATTCTCCAGAAATTTTCAAGTTCAATATATAATTTTCCCATTCTTCTTGAGGTAAAGCACTGACAAATTTTTCAACTCATTCTTCTGGTCCTTTGGTTATACCAATTTTGGACATTGAACGAACAAGATGTTTATATCTCTCAATGATACACTTTGTACTTTCTCCTGGATAACCTGAAAATGAATCAAATTCTTTCTTTAATACTTTTATTCTATCAGATGTTTCTTGAGTCATATTAAAGAAATTAGTATTCATGATTAGGTAATGAAAAGATTCACAAAAACGGATTTTCAAATAATTCTGAAATTCACACAATCAAATAACTATCAAAGATTAGGCGACAACGGATCAAGTGTGAATTCGCTCGTACGAGTATCTGATGCTTGACAAATTACCTGAAACAATTCAAACAACACTAATTAGAATGAGGTGGCAACTTCTTTGGATTGCCACTCGATTTGATGCACTTTAAACTCGAACAACCACTTGATTAATAACACTACACAACAATTTTCACCAAATCAACACTATTTTCTGATTGGGCCGTTTTAAAACTTCACGTGATCTCAATAACAACAACCAACCGACAATTATGGGCTGTGATTGGGCCTTTATTTAGTGACTTTCTACAAACAAACAATAAGTGGGTGGAACACTTTGATTGGGCCTTTCTAGTTAGTGGGTCGGTGTATCATAGGCCAAACAATCAACCTACCGACAACGATGACACAAAAGCGAACCACTATCGAACAATATGAGCGGACCTGAATAATGTCCTATGAGCGAACCTTACAGGCTATGACATTATGAGCGAACCAAATATGTAACAATAAGCGGACCACTGATTAAAGCACAATGAGTGAACCTGACTGTTTACCTATAAGCGAACCATCACAAATAATGAACACTATGAGCGAATCTCCTCAACCTATAAGCGAACCTGTATTTTGATACATGAGCAGACCTGATATGTTGACCCTATGAGCGAACCATGGACGAGCGGACCTGTTTGTGTGACGCAAATCCGAACGAAAAAACTGCGATTTCTCCTAAACGGCTTGGAGTTTCGATCTGAAACTTGGTAGGGTTGCAATTCAAGTATTTTCGCACAACATGTTAAAAATTCAGACGAATCGGACCATGAAATCACGTTCAATTTGACGAATTTCCGAAAAAAAACGTGAAAAATAGGTAGAAGATGAACAATTTAATGAAATCGGATCTGAATCAGCTGAAATCTGGTACGAAAACGATGTGTTTGATCGTGCAATCGAGCTCCTAGCTCTGATACCACTTGTAGGACCGGTTTTGACGCCGTTTGATTGCGTAACGAACGTTCGACGTGCGGAATCCGTGAACGTGCATGACCGAACACACAATAACGTACTAGAAACGTGAATCCATTGCAAGATATGACAAGTTCGGTACAAGAAACACGTATACAAAGACTTTCTCTCTCTAGACTTTCTCTCTCTAAACTTGAATCACCAAATACACCAAATGAGAGCTAAGTCTTCTAAAAGTCTTCCAAGCCTTACAACTTATGACATAACTCTCCTATTTATATGTGATTGGAATTAATGAGATTTCTCATTAATTACCAAAATGACACCTTGCTAATTTTATCTACTTGTGACATTATGAGCTTGATTTCTTCCGGCTTTTCACTACGACACGAATTGACGAAGGCGATAGACAATAAATGCATCAACAAACTCCCCCTTGGATATTGCCGCAGTCAATTCGTAGTTAAACTAGTAGTGGCTTGTCTTTCTTTAACTAAGACTCGAACGAGGATGTAGTCGACAGACAACTGCACCAACACTATGTCAATACTTGAACGAAGTTACATTCTATCAAGTTTTTAGTACAAAATAATGGAATATGAACTACTAATATATACATCATCCAAGTTAAAGTTCTGCCTAACATTTCCTTTTTTTGTTTCTGTAACACCTCGAGATTTTGCGTCCAATAATGTATTGACACGTGTCTTAAGTTTACACGTGGTGTTAAATACTAAATAAAGGACTAAAGTTGACAAACATTGAAAGTATGTAAATTCGAGGGTTAAAAATGTCAACGAGGGATAAATATACTGTACAGTAGCCCTAAATGATGCTCGTACCTTCAAACGAATGAATCATGGATCGTACGGAACGAATTGTGGGAGAAAGTGAGGAATTACAAACTACAGGGGCCAAATGTGTCAACATGTTTAAGTTATACCTCTGAGTGACCTTTGGGCATACCCAAGGCTTTGTAATGGTAAATTATACTCACTAGAATGCGCGATATAAATTTCGCGAAGTTCCGATTCAAAACGAGAAAGTTATGATCGAATTCGTTAAAAAGGGTTAAAAGCGTCAAACATTGAAAGATAAGACTTTTCGGGTAATAATAAATTAACCAAGGGTTAATATGTTGGGTAGAAATTCCGAGGCCCTTATACGCAAATAAGCGAGGCCCAAATCGCAAAGTTACCCCTTCGAAACCGAAAGGCCAGGTCAATGATTACAAAAGATTTGAAAATCTTGGAAAATTGATCTCTGGCAGGCCGCGTTAGTGATCCAAGCAACCTCACACGGGCCGCATGGCCAGTAGAAGATATGGGCATGTCAGACAGATTCAGGCGACCCGCGTAAGAGTTAAGTGGTCTCTTACGCGGGCCGCATTAGACCGCCAGATGCAGAAAATGCGGACAGGTTCATTGTTTGCTGTTTTAACCGACTTAGAGTGCCATTATGAGAGCATGGGCGCCCCCTGAACGGCCCCTAGCACTCAGGGACACTTGGTGATCATCCAAGAACACTTGTAGCCTTAGTTATCAATGATCTAAGGTGTGAAACGCTATAAAAGGCCATCTAGTGCACCATTGTTCATCACACCTTCAAACAATTCTTCTGATCATTCCTGGAGCTCAAGTGCCTTCTTTGCTCATCCCTGGTCGTGCATAGGACTCTTGTAAGTATGCTCCACCCTTCTTAGTTCAGTTTACGCATAGTTATAGCTTAAAAGTCAATCCGTCGTAATTAACGATTGACTTTACGATAAATCACAAATGGTCCAGTGGTTTGTCGAATCAAAGGTAGTTATATGCTGGTAATCATGTAGGCTTTAAACCCCTAAAAGGGCACCCTCTGATTCCCACTCTAACTAGTCCGAATGTCGAGTCAAACTTGCTTAGAAAAAGTCAACAGAATGCTATTTTGCGATTTTATGCATAATCAGTAATGTAGATAGCGTGTAACCTGTTTTAACACTCATATAACATGATAATAAGTATATTAACTAGTCTAAGCTTGTTTGATCCGACCATTTACTGTTTTGACCCGGTTCGGAGCCGAAAGTCGTAAAACTTTGACTTTTGCTTTGACTTCAGTTCTGACCCATTATGGTATGATTTAGATATGCCTTAGGATTCTCTTAGGACCAGGTTACATGATGGTATAACCCTCTGTGACCGGTTCGTTGTTTGTCCGAGTCTTTTGCACGTTTCCGTTAAATACTTAAAAGTTGACCGTAACGCCCTTTTTACTTTAAAACGAGAATTTTGGAAACGTGAAAGGACAATAACCTTAGTTACTGATTTCTAAGCATGTCCCAAAAATTTTACGTCAATCCGAGGTCCAGAATAGGAGTTATGCTAAATAGCGCAATTACGGAAACTTTAGTAATTAAACGGCGCAATTAGCATAACGCCTATCTAAACCCAAATTTCGACACCAAACCTTTTACACACTGATGTAAAATGATATTTTGGGATTTTTAAAGATTTTTAATCATTTTTAGCCTGCTCATAACCTGTGGTTATGGCATCGGTTCGGTAAATATCGAATATACCCTTTTTGAACATAACTTGAGTTCTACAAGGTATTTTGACCCGATTCCAGTTGCTACTGATTTTAAACAATAAATAGAGTATTTTGGACTTTATAAGCCATTCGGAAAACTCAGATTTCCTGTAGAACTCAGAAACCCCTTTTATAACCTTTAAAATGACCAAAATACCCCTACGGGGCATATAATGGATTTAAACTCGTTACGGGCATTATGGAAGGTATCCTACTGATACCACAACCTTTTTAAAGCATATTAACTTAGGAAACTTGTGTAGGACTGTAACACCTGAGGAAATTCCACAACGATCTTGAATTGTCGCTTCACTCCCTTTTACCTATTTGCTAAATTTCGGGACGAAATTTCTTTCAAGTTGGGGATGATGTGACAACCCGACTTCTTGAGGTTAGTATTATCCTATTCCCCGACTCCTTTGTTGTATTTACATATCCTAGATCATTGTGCTAGTGTTGCAAACTTGTTAGTGAGTAACGCATTGAAATACTTGATTTATGCTAACACATCTTTCAACCAAGGATTCCTCGACCGAAAGATCTATCCTTCGACCCAAGACCTATCCTTCGACCCAGGATAGGACCCTTCGACAATCTTTCGGACTAGGAAGGATCCTTCGAGACAAGAATCAATCCTTCGATGTAAGGCCTTAACTTTCGGCCCAACTCGGTACCGGCCCAAACCCCCATCAATGTTATAAAACGTTACGTAGATGTCTAGCACAAAACACTTAATCATATTCCAAACCCTAGAAACCTTTTGGGCGACGGCAGTAATCAAGAACCTCCTGTTGTGATCATCATCATATTCTCATCCGTCATTCGGTTAGTATAATCCTTTGCATATTGTTCCTATGTGATGCTCTCAATTACATGATCTTGTTGATAGATAGTTCATGCATGGAACTAGGGTTTAACAAGTAGGTGATTGATTGACGATTTCTGTGATATAATGTTGATTGATGTTATTGTTCCACGTTCCTGTTTCAACCGATTAGGGTTAATGTGATGAATGGTTTCGGGTTGTTGTAGAACCGGACTAGGGTTAATCGGTTGGATTAATGTTAATCGGTTGTATTCTAGCCAATCGGATAGGCTACTGATTATTGTTGTTCGGTTATCGTGATTTGTTTGAATATCATATCGTACATTAGAACACAAGTATGCACTCATTCACACACGTTCACGGACTGACTTCTGGTGAAAACACAAAACGTAATTGTCGGATTGTATGATTAGGGTTACTGTAACCGAAAGATGCTGTAACTGTTTGTTAACTGTGACCGAAAGGTAACAGTTGACCGGAAGATAACTATGATCGAAACATATCTGTTGTGATCGAAAGATGAGTGTATCGAAACATAACTGTTGTTGACCGAAAGATGAGTCTGTCGAAAGATGACTAATGTGCCGAATGATAACTGTGAATCGAAAGATGACTACTGTGCCGAATGATAACTGTGAATCGAAAGATGACTAATGTGTCGAATGATAACTGTGAATCGAAAGATGACTAATGTGTCGAATGATAACTGTGAATCGAAAGATGACTACTGTGTCGAATGATAACTGTGAACCGAAGGATAAATGTGAACCGAAAGATATTGTGCTTGACTAATTGGTACACCATGTCTAGTGATGAATGTGAACATTTGTATTCATGTACACCAGCTGATGATTAAATGAGAAATGATACGTGTTGTGCTTGTATGCAAACTGACTGTTATGTGTAACTATCATAGGGCTTGGTAAATCACTGTTGTTAAACGAGTAACTAATTCTACCGAGCAATCCAAGGTGAGTTCACTACATTCGAGCATGCGTCCCAGTGGTTGGGGACAGTCAGTGGGTATCCCATGGGGGGATGAGTCTTTGGGTAAAAACGAGTATATTGGTTAATATTCTCACCTATCATCTTTTGTAAGTCCCTCATCGGGTATTAGTTAGTAGCGCTACTTAGGTTTGGCACCCTCACCCCGTGCCTGTAGAGGACGGAGGTGAACTAATGACCCAGTCTGGCCCAGTACTAGATAGGAGTACGTGGGAAGGGCAGTCGTGTATTTCAGGAGCCGTCATTGTTCGGAATTGAGATATTAACAATATTACTTGCATTGGTTATTGAACTGTTTTACATACAACGGGTAACAAACGTTTTCTAAAACTGTGAACTCGCCAGCTTTGTCTGATACGTGTGTTACATGCTCGCAGGCCCATAGGTACTTGGAACGCAGGAACTTGCTGGCTGGAGGGCGAGAGTGGTCATGGTTACATTAATAAACTTATTTATCAGACATTCATTCATTGTGGTTGTTTGGATAGTATTTACAGTATGATACATTAACGCTTCCGCTGAACTTATGGTTTTTGAACAACTTATGTTTGGGATTTCAGTGTTATTAAATGATGGAATTTTATTTCAAACTTGTGATTCAATGTAATTGGTGGCTCATTGCTAGTCGTCACACGCCTAACAGGGACATTCCCTAGGTGGTAATTTGGGGGTGTGACAAGGACTCTTACGGTTACCCGTTACGCCTTTTGCGCGCACGGTTCGGTTTATGTAACTAGTTTACATAAACTAGCCGAAATGGGTCAAACCTTATTTTTTTTTACCTCAAAATCCAGAGAGTGGTTATAATACCCATATAAAACAAGTCTTTAAACTTGTTGGGTCCAAACCACATTCCATTCCCGGTTTTCGCCTTTCACGCGACTAAACCGTATATATCCTTTGAAACTGACCGGTCTAAGCTAAGGCTAAATTAAAGACCCGTTAGGATTCTAATAGGTTGTTTAAACCTTCGTTCCAGAATAGGAGACCAGTAAAAGAAACTTGCATTTGTTTATTAAGGATATTACTTGCTCAGGTAAATACTTTTAACTTATTTTCCGTTATACGGGCTTGGGTTACGGTATTTAAAATACCGCCTGGTCGGGCAATTGACCCCAACTCATTAGTAGTCGGGTGATTTCAATGTGACTCGTTTAAAAATTAGTTTTGTTGGCTTTACGCCTTTGGGAGCTTAATGACCATGTCCCGGATATCCTTGGCATCATTTTACGAAATGGCCACGACCCCGACACACGGGTGTAGGCGTACACCCGTAATGTGTCTATATTATTAAAGGTATAACCGTTGGTTTTCCTGCCACGGCTTTATGCTTTGTGGCGTGTCTATTAACCTTAAACCCGGCACGACCCGGGCGACCGAACGCATAGTGAACATGTAATTCTTTTACAAGATTTAATTATAAATTATCCCAAGTTATAAAGAGTTTGTGCCTTGTGCATTCAAATCAATTTTATTAAACATTTTACAAAAGTGTCGGTTGAATGTATTTACCAGTGTAAACTGACGTATTTTCCCCAAAAAGATTAATGCAGGTTCTACTCGTAATAGGCTGGCCACTCCTTAGCATCGTTAGAGTCTCGCAAGCTTGGGATGCCAATATCTGTTGAACAATATTTATATTTTATTTTGATCCCCTGTGGATTGTTTCGACTACTCGTGATACTTGGATATTACAATCAGTGGTTGAAATATAATTTATCTTTATGCTTCCGCTGTGCATTTAAATATTGTGGTTTGACTATATTGTTGCCAACTACGTCACGGTAATCCCCCACCGGGCCCACCGGTGAAACACGTGGAAATCGGGGTGTAACAGTTTCCCAGTCGTCCTACTTATGAAGGTTCTTATTCAGATGGTTCTGTGGGTAGCGCTCCAGGCGAAAGGTATATATTTAGCCTATAAGCATATAGTTATTTATTTATTTTTTCAAATAAGGTAGGTAGTAATATTAGGTTTGACATATATTATTTTATTTATAATCGTGAAAAAAATTAATGGTCAATTCCCTTACATTACTTCATATCTTTTTCATAATTTCCTAACTATGGACGCATGTGTACAACTTAGTAGTTTATGCACCCATACCAATATATACCTCCTTTGAACCCAATTGAGTAGCCTTATTAGTTATAATTTCAATTTTCAAAGCTTGGTTAATAGCTTATCTGGATTTGAATTATAGGCCATGTAATAATGTACAAATGGGCCTAATATATTCATCTGAATACATTAATCGACATCTCTTAAGAATGAACCAACACCGACATTTTTCAGCAAGATATGATATTTTAACTCATCCAATGAAGAAACTCTTAAGAGACTTGTGAATAAGCTTAAAAAATCACCTCAAGAGGTTTTTGATTCATTGAAAAATCAAACAGTTGATTTAGTGTTCACTGCTCATCCAACTCAAGCTATTAGGAGATCTTTGCTTCAAAAACATGGAAGGTATGTTCTATAATGCTTTGAATAAGTCTTACTTTCATTAAAAGAGTTGTGGGTAGGCCTGCAAGCGAACCGATACGGATGTTCTTAATAAACGAATGAACATGAACAATTTTTTTTGTTCATTAATTAAATGAACAAATATGAACACATGCTTCGTTAGTTTATATAAGTTCATAAACGTTCGTTCACTTAAAAATTTGTTTATGTGTGTTCATTTACCTTCATTTATCTATGTTTAAGTTCGTTTAATATTCATTTCAAGTTTTTAGGCAGCTACAATTTAGTCTGGTTTTATTTAATTTATTGTAGCATATTGTAATATGATTTAAGGTTTTCATATGGTAGTGAGTTCTCTCTATGATTTTTATGGGTTAGTCATGTATGGAGAGTCATGCGTGCACATATGTTAAGATATTTGATTTGACTAATTCATAGCCTTTGCTTATGTTTACTTGCTTAAACCTGTTGTAGACAAGAAACTACTAAGGGGGAGGGCGACTACATGGGCATGCATTAGCGGCAGAAGATTTCGTGAATTATTGAATAAAACCGGAAGCTTTATGAACTCCTTTAAGTTTTTTTTCTGTAATGTATGTTTTTAGACTTGGCATACATGTTTGTTCTTAAACACATTCCGCAAACAAAGTTTCCTGTGCTATGCACGCCTTAAATTTTGTGTGGCCGGCTTATGGTACAAGCTCTTATGACGTTTTGTATGGCTTCTCTTACATTGTCTTTTGGCTAATTACCTTTTATCCATGCATAAACATTTTTCCCGAACGCACCACAAAATGAAGGACACTAACTGTTGGTTATGCCGTGCACCGCACGGGCCTACCCTCTAGTTTATTAAAATTAAAAGTCTATAAATACGTATTAATAAAGAAAGTTATTAATTAAAATATAATATAAAATAATAACGTATTTGATAATAGAACAATTCATATATGTGTTATAAAGTTATTTTAAAATATTATTAAAATTAAAAGGCCTTGTGAGATAATAACTACATGTAATTAAATATATGCATTGCCTTAATTATATTTCACATATAAAAAATTGAAATATGTTTATTTGTAGATTTCAAAATTATTTATTCTGAAATTAACAAAAGATGTACACTAAATATAAATTAATATAATGTAAATGATTTATTTATTTTATTTAACTAAAGTAGTTAAGGGTAGAACCTATTTTATAAGGCTGGAGGGTGTGGGGGCGCCACCCCCGCCAACTCAGTAACTATAGCGCCCCGGGGCGCTATATGACCACACCCTCCAGCCTAAATGTTTATAAGGGGTAAACAAAAATATTAATCAATTTTTATTGGTTCTATACTTTTATTTTCGTGTTCAACTCTCAACTCAAATACAGTATTCACTATGTTTACATGACATTTATAAGAATCATCACTACAACCATCCCATCCATCATATATCGATTATATCCGTTAGTTTTTTTAAAGATATAATTTTTTTATTAGATTCATTCAACCTGTATAATAAAAGAGGTTTTTTTAAAGATATAATACTTTTATTATTTACTATACCAAATTACATTTATGCAACACGTGTAATACACCGGGTTTTTAAAAATATAACTTTTTTTTTTATTTTGTGGTATATAAAATTAGATGTAATTATTGATTGGTATATATAGTTACATGTGTTCAACACATATAATATATGGGGTTTTCTAAAAATGTAACTTTTTCATTATTTAATATATAAAATTAAATTTACTCAATCCGTACAATACACGAGGTTTTTAAAGATATAACTTTTTATTATTTAATATATAAAATTACATTTATTCAACCTATGTAATAAACAAGATTTTTAAAGATATATTTTTTTATGATTTGGTATATAAAATTACATTTATTCAACCCGTGTAATAAACGAGGTTTTTAAAGATATATTTTTTTTGTTATTTGGTATATAAAATTACCTTTATTCAACCCGTGTATTACACGGGGTTCTAACCTAGTAATAATAATAATAATAATAATAATAATAATAATAATAATAATAATAATAATAATAATAATAATAATAATAATCAAGTGGCTTAAATTTAGAATACGATATATCAAATGAAAAAATAACATATATCAAATGAAAAAACTAAAACTTCCTTTGTAGATAAAAAAACTAAAACTTCCTTTGTAGATAATATATAAATGCAAAGTCTTCATTTTTGGTGAAATTTGAATCCATGTTTATTCTTTTACAGTTTTATTTTCACTACGTACATCTTAGACTCTTAATGATAAAAACGACGACAACAACATTCTCTACATATACAAAAAGGAAGTGGGGGAATAGCTGCGTGGCACTTCCCTATTGGACCAACAGTTTTATTGTTTTATATTCGTTTTAAAATTGTTTTATGTTCGTTTTAAAATTACGGTTTTGTCCTTAATTTAAAATAAAATTACGTTTTTGCCTCCAGCTCAAAATAAAATTATGTTTTTATCACTCGCTCAAAATTACGATTTTGCCCTCGCTTCAAAATTATGATTTTATCCCCATATTACAATTACAATTTTGGTCCCAGTTCAAAATAATTTTTGCTTTTGCCCCAAACTAAAAATTACGACTTTGCATTTTCGCCCCGTTTCAAAAATTATGCTTTCGCCTTCAGTTTAAAATTATGTTTTTACCCGGTTCAAAATAAAACTATGCTTTTGCCCCTATTCAAAATTACGAATTTGCCCTCAGTTCAAAATTTTGATTTTGCCCCAACTCAAATTAAAAATATAGTTTTGTCCCCAGCTTAAAATTACGATTTTGTCCTTAGTGCAAAGTTATATTACGATTTTGTCTCCGGTTCAAATTTATAGTATTGCCATCACTTTAACTTTTGCCAAATTAAGATTTTACCCAACTCAACAAATACAACTTTGCCCTCAGTTCAAATTAAAGTATTGCTATCGTTTTAGTTTTTTTAGCAAAACTATAAAAGTGTTTTTTTATTAGTTGACTGGATTTAATTTTTTCCATGTGAAGGAGCTTCCTAAAACTCGCTCATTAATCCTTACAAACTACAGTTTTGCCCTGAGCTCAGAACTACGATCTTGTCATTGTTTTAGTTTTTTTTTCCCTAAGAAAACTATAATAGTGTTTTTTTAATTGATTGAGAATTATTCGGCCATCGCCCCGCAACGCGGGCGGTGGCATTAACTAGTTCATAATAAAACCAGCAACAATAATAAAAATAATCAAGTAGCATATATTTGGAATGTGATGTAAAATGGAAAAATAACACTTCGTTTGTAGATTATATAAATGCAAAGTCTTCATCTTTGGTGAAATTTTAATCCATGTTTATTCTTAGCCCTTTGGTCTTTGAGTATACTTTAACCTATCTTTTATCTCTACCTAAGTGTCATATTAATCTTTTTTCTCCATTTCACTTTGCCTCACTTCAAAGAAATGGTTTAATCCCATTAACTTTATTTAATTTTATCTTTTAGTGGTTTTTGGTCTAAAAAAGAAAAAAATAATTAATTTCAATCTTTTAACATTAGGTTAACATGTTAACACATAACCTATTTAATGCTCTTTAACACAAAGAGAGAGTGTGGAAATCCCAAGTTCACCATTTTTTGAAAAACTCAACTTTTTTTTTTTTTGAAAAACTCCTCATGCATAAGATACAACAACATATAGCATCAACACGTTACTAAATTATAGTATGGAAATGTGTTTTGTATATATTTCCTTTATAGGTTTTGCAGGGTCGCCCCAAGAGTAAGCCAAATGAGGCTTGGGCCTTGGGCCACCAAAACTGTAGGGCCTCCACAATTTGATGAAACCACAGTCCATTTATAAAAGATTTAGGGTGTGGGTTATTAACAGATTGATGGTTGTAGTGTAGTTGTTTTGTGTATGTATGGATGTTGGTGAGACCCGGGTTCAAATCCCTGGTTCACCATTTTTTTTCTTGTTTTTAAATTTTAACACAATCTTTCAAATAATTACACTTGGGCCCTTCAAGTTTAACTTTCAATCACATACATTTTTTGGGAAAAAGGCCACAAGATTTTACTTCGCCTTAGACCACCAAAATAGTTGAACCGGCCCTGAGGTTTTGAAACAAGAAGAGCTAGCATTTCTCTTTACTTAAAGTTAACTTAATTGTCTTAATCTATGTGCCATTCAACATATAGCCAAGAGTTGGTTTCGGTTATGTAAAGTTTCAGAAATAATATTCTCTTTTAATTGTCTAGGGAGACCTGATTAATTAAAAAAAGAAAAAAAAATTTAGCGCTGACTGGTTTTATTGGACCACAATTTGAATGAACAACTTGATGAACTTGATCCACCTCTCACAAGATGAGCATGACTACATGAGCCTATTTGGCATAAGCGATCTGATCCAATATTTTGAAAAATATATGTGACTATTAAATTAATAAATTCAACGGTATCACCAATTTTAATTTTTTTTATGCATGCCTTTGTACGTAGGATATATAACAAGTATAAGTGGTTTTAATGCCGTGCAGAAACTTCGGTTTAATCATTAATAAAGAGATCTAAAATATATGACATTTTCCATACTTCAACGACCAAGATTATATAAAATTTGATCAATTTTGAACACGTGAATTAAAAGTAAATAGTTGTGGGTAACCCATCTTGACTGTTACTTTTTTGGTTTAAACAAAGAAGGGTTGACTTTTTATAGTTAGAAGATTGTTGGCACACAACCAGGAACCAGCAGCGACCGCCAAAGCAAATACATGGTCCACATGAGCACAACCAACCAGTCAGCCACCGCCAAAGCCTACATGGACCCATTCACTTAAGACTTGGCCTCTCTCTTGCATGGATATCCCACTTCGTTTCCATTTAAATATGAGTATTCTTCTATTGTTATATCATTTTTTCTTAGAGTTAACTGTCATTTTCGTCCATGTGGTTTGTCCAATTATGTTAGTTCAGACCAAATTTCAAATTTGTACCATTTCTGTTCCTGACATTCTTGAAACATGCCAGTTCCGTCCAAAAAAACATGAGTTAACTGCCATTTTCATCCCTGTGGTTTGTCTAATTATTCGATTTAACCTTAGTTTTTTTGGATGGAACTGGCATGTTTCAAGAATGTCATGGACGAAAATGGTACAAATTTGAAATTTGACATAAACTAACATAATTGGACAAACCACGGGAACGAAAATGGCAGTTAACTCTTTTTTTTTAAATTAAATATACAGAATGGTTTAACCAGGGACGGACCCACACTATGTGGGTCGGGTCCCAATACCCCCAATGTTTTTAAAATTTAGTACGGTATGTTAAATTTTCTGTATGAGAAAATCAAGATAATGCTAAAATATATATGGTTGTTTAAATGTATAAAACAATCTAATAATAAGTTAGTTGAGTGAATCGATTCAGTTTATTTGAATTTTATAAATTTGAAGGTTATTTCGAATTAACAATTTAACCGAATTTATATGTCTATTTGAGCTCGGCTTGATTTGATTCGAGTTGATAAAAATACAATTCATCTTAAAAAATCCGTATTATTAAACTGAGCCGCCGGACCGCCCTCGACCTAACCCGAATAACGACTGACCCGAAAATTCTAACGTTTGGTTTTGAAAAGTTTTAACATCAAAAAAAGGACCGCGTTGAAAAAACAAAATATGGGTCTGCCACCGGGTTTAACTAAGGATAGATACTTGTTGCCAACCAAATTTTACCATTTTAAGGCTACATTTTGATATCGTCTTGAAATTTACTACAAGAAATCAGAGTATTAGGGGTGACAACGCCTTGTGTCGACGTTAGTACCCCATGTCACCGCTATTGGGTTGCCCCTAAAAGTTATTATATATAATCATATAATAATTATAATAATAACTTGGCTTACACATGTAAGCCTAACCCAACTTGGTATATGAAGCTCAATCTGTGACTTGTTTTTTAAATAAACTTCAATTTATACTCAAACTCTCATTTAAGCTCGGCTCAATTAAGCCTTTTGAGAGTCAACCTCGAGTAGCACGCTTATAAACAATTCAACTTCAATTTATATCAGTAACAACACAAGGTTTTGAAAATAAATAAGGTATTTTAAATCGAGTAGCCTCACTCATGATAACCTCTTCTAAAAGGCCTTTCCATAGTCCATGGCTTTATAGCCTAGTGGCATTTTAGGGATGGGATAAAGCTTTGGGACCAATAGGTCCTGGGTTCGATTCTCACAAGGGGGTTTTCCCATATTTATTGGGTTTCCTCCTGAATTGGTGTATAGGCATTATGTCTAGTGGAGATAGATATGATTGGGTGATTCCGCTGATGGCACAATGATACTCCAGTGATCCGTCAGTGATCCTAATTTGCCGTTAAAAAAAAAGGCCTTTCCATAATTTTACATAATATTCTCTTCATCCGTCCCCATTAATTAGTAAATGGACACTAGTATAGTTGAGGTCGATGCCCCAAAATGTGTAAGTTGAATTTCACCCTTGTATGAAGCCTTCTCATGGTAAGCCATGTAAAACATCTACTTTAATAGGTATTACTTTATTCCGTACTTTAAATTCTCTATACAGTAGTTGATACTAATAATTTTGACCAAAGAACATGACGAATTATCAAACTAAATACATATCGCTATGATAAAATTTGTTGATATAATTCGTTATGAAAATAGAATAACTTTATATTGTGTAATTTATTTAAGAAAACTTAGGAAATGAGGAATATGATAAATAATAATTTAACATGTATAAGTTGAATATTAGCTATACAAGTTTTATTATTATACATATATCTACTATCTACTAATACAATAATCTGGTTGTGATCTCCATATAATGGATTGGTAGTTACTATTCTACAAAAATAAATTATCATTGATCAATGGTTTTTAATTCTCTCTTGTTATTCTGTTATTAGAAAGTAGAAACGAGTTTTTAGAAGGTATGGGGGCCGGCCTGCCCCAGCTAGGCCCGGCGTCGCACCCTAAGACTGCTGGGTATGGCGGGGCTTGGGTTGGGCGTGGGTTGGGGCAATTGCTGACACGTGGATGTTAACCCAAACCCAAGTTTTAATGGGGTATGGTGGGGCTTGGGTTGGGCGTGGGTTGGGCCGGCGTGGCCTAGCCACATCATCATTTTTTTTAACATATATTTAAATTAATTAAAAACATAAAAAAAACATATTTTTTTAAATACATAAACAAACATAATAATTATTAAAATAAAAAACAATCATTCTTCGTCGTCTTCGTCGGTTTCGAACCCAGGAATCGTTGAAACATGTTCCACCAAATCAGATCGAAGGTTGTGATGTATATCCCTTGACTTGATCCAAAATTCATTAACCGCTTTATCTTGGTCTGTTACGTTACCTGGTTGGGAATCGTCGTCATCATAGTAGGTAACGACCGCTCTACCTTCGTCCTCCTAATTGCCCGGTTACATCGGGTTTTTGTTGAAAATAAACATACTTCTCCTCAAGATCTCTAGATATCCTTAAAAATAAGTTTCTACTCATACGAAAACGGCGCCTAAACATTTTTTCATCATACTTAGGTTCAGCTGAGAAGTAATCGCTTACCAACAAATCGTTAGCGGTAACCCGTTCACGAGCGATGTACCTTCTTCTGCGTTTAGGTTGTGTGAGAAAAATGATAAATATTGTAAAGTATTTATAAAGGAAGAAAAGTTTTTTTTTTTTAAATAGCCCAACGGCTAGCCCAACGGCTAGCCTAGTTTGGCCATTCAAAACCCGCCATGTCAGCTTGGCCAGACCGCCCCACGCCCGGCTTGAAACCCACGAAATAGGGGCCACGCCCAAACCCATGCCCACCCGGGGTGGTGGCTAGGGCGTTTTCAGCCCACCCACGCCCAAACCCCCGCCCCATACCCCGCAGTCTAACACTGCCCCCTGCGGCCCATCCCTTCCTCTCCGTCACCCTCCAGATGCTCGCGACGGGCCAATTTCTTTGAAAAAGAGCCGTTGACAACGGCTATATTATAAAAAAAAGAAGATTTCTTTACTTTAAATAAATACCCACCTCTTCCATTTTTTTTAAATTAACTTCATCCAAAATCTCCCAACTTCTCTCATCCATTTTTATAAAAAAAAAAAAAAAAAAAAAAAAAAAAAAAAAAAAAAAAACTCCATCTTTTTATTAAAAAAAAATCATGAATCCGTTCGACCCAAACAATCCCAACCCGAACCCGAATCAAGCTAACATTTTTTCGACGCCCGGTTACACTCGGACTATCGATCCTTCATGGGTGTCTCCGCAATTTACCTTTTCGGGTTTCCAACAATCACCCAACGCGTTCAAACAAATGTCTCAACTCCAACAAATGCAACATTTCCAAGCACTCCAACAAATGATACTACGCAACTCGTTTGAATGGGTCAAGCGCAATTCGAATCCCAACCGCCAACATCGCCGGTTCGACTTGTAGATGATGAAGAAGTCGTCCCGATTCGCCACCTCAAAATCTCAAGCGCAAAAAAAAATAAGGGGAAGGCGGTTGAAACCGTAGTCGAAACCAAAGGCGATTCGAAACCAAAGGCGAGACCTTGGACAAAATTAGAGGAGGAGGCGCTAGCAATGGCGTGGGTTAAGTCCTCAACTTGCCCGATTATCGGTATGAAACAAACTTTTTTTTAAATTTAATTCTAAAAAGATAAAATTTTTATTTTACTAAGGCAATTTTTTTTTTAAATTTAGGGAACAACCAAACGGGTAGTGGTTTTTGGAAGGTGATAATGGAGAAATTTAACGCGATTATGGAGCAAGGCCCGATGCGCGATGTCGATTCCGTCTCTGGTAAGTGGCGTAAAATGATCAAGGTCATCAACCGCTTTAGCGGTATTTATAACCAATATTACACTAATCCTCCTAGTGGGAACGAGGAGGACATTCTCAACCTTGCTTTGGCTAAGTGGGATGATAAGAATACAACTCCTTTCCAACACCTCCGAGCATGGAACGTTTTAAAGAAAGAAAACAAATGGAAGCCTATTCCAAACGAGGTCGCAACCGCCAAACGGAGTAAAACTTCCGAGTCCGGAAGTTACAGTGCGGGAGGCTCCACCGCTCGTTGTCACATAGACATAAACGACGAACCGTAATTTGACGAGTAGGTGTTTGCCGTTCACGAGTCGGGACGTCCCCCTGGAAGGGACAAAGCAAAAAAAGAGGCGGTCGAAAAGAGAAAAGCGGGCGGCTCGAACCAACCGTCTTCCGGGGCCGTTTCGAAAATGGACGAGTTGATATCCAAATTCCGTTCGTTCAAAGAGCTCACGACGGAAAAATATAGTTATATGAAAAACTTATCGGCCGACCATGCTCGAGCGGAGGATTTTAGGATTATGAGGTTGGATCTCGACTCGGTTCCGGAGGATGAACGCGAGGTTTACCGGAGGATGAAAGAGAAAGTTAAGAAAAAATGGGCGTCGTAGATTATTTCGCCTTAATGTTTTATTTTTTTAGGATTCGTATTTTTTTTTTAGGTTATGTAATTTTAATTTATGTTATGTAATGGATTTAATTTACTTCTTTTATGTAGTATTTTTATTTACTTTTTTAATTGTTTTATAAAGTTAACCAAATAAAAAAGTTAAACAATAAAAAAATTTGTTGTGGGGCCCCATCCTCCACCCCCTTAAAAATGTTTGGAGGGTCATCTCATATAGGATGGGGATGTGGCATCCTACGTGGCGGCTCATCCCCTTAGGGATCACCCTCACCATACCTACTAGCCTAAGGCTAGAAGGTATGGTGAGGCTCATCCCCAAAGGGATGGGCCATCACGTCAATGGGAGTGAGGATGGGCCTAAAGGGGATGGATCAAGGGGGTGGAGGATGAGGTCCCACACTATTTATAAAAACAATTAAATAATATAAATTGATTTGATTTTAGAGACAGGGAGAGAGGAGAGAGAAAGATGAAAGAGAGGGAGAAAGGTGGGCCGGCGAGATCGTCTTTCAGCAGATGGAGACGACGGGACGGGACAGGAGGAAAGAGGACGGTGTGGGGGTGCGGCGCCGGGCCTCGCCGGGACAGGGCCTGCTTCCATACCCACTAGTCTAAGGGCATGTTTGGCTAAGCTTTTCCAACCAACTTATGACTTATTGACTTAATCAAAAAGCTAAAAAGGAGTTTTAGTGTTTGACAAACCTAAAAGTCCTTTTCAAAATGACTTTTTGAGAAGGAGAAAAAGTCTTAAAAAAGTCATTTTTGAGAAGTTAGGATGTTGTGACTTTTTGAATCAACTTATTGACGTATTAGCTTTTAGTCATTTTACATCAATAAGCTAAGCCAAACACTTTTTAAAAAACAACTTATTGACTTATTGGCTTTTCCCACCCTATAAGCTCAGTGGCGGATCCAGGAATATTTTTCACTGGGTTCACTTTTTTAGATACTCCAATTTCATGTTACTGAACATAAAGAATTTCGGGTCAGTTCGATAGTTCGGATCGGGTAAGGTTCACCACATAATAAAAGTAAGATACAATGATGAAAAGAAAATCGTCATTAGAAATTTAAAATCACATAATATAAAATACGATAGTCTTTACAAATAAAAAAAAACTACCTAAAGTTGTTGACGACGAGTTTTCATCTTTTGAAAACGTTGCATTACACTCTCAACGGAAACTTTTTGTAAGAACTCCTTTTCAATGTAACAAATGCAAGAATCGTTCATGTATCCATCACCCATCTTATTACGTAATTCTGTCTTCACAAGCTTCATTGAAGAAAAACTCCTTTCAACACTAGCCGTTGCAACCGGTAAAACTAGTGACAACTTTATTAAACGATAGACCAACTGATACTCAATGTGTTTCCTTGTTTCCACCATCCTTTTGGCAAGATCACTAACCCCATTCAGGTTATCAAACCGACTATCTTTTTTCATATTAGAAATGTAGTGACCGAGTTCATCGATAAGCTTATCTTTTTCATCAAAAGTAAAATCATACGGATACATTTCGGCCAACTTTAGCAAATTTAGTTTATTAAAGGAACTAAAATTATCACGCGGGCTCAAAGAACTCATACACGTAAGCAAGTTAGTGGTTACCTCGTTAAAACGGTTTCCAAGCTCTTGAATTTGCATGTCGAGAACCGTGTTGAAATTATTGACCACAAAATGATGACGATTGGTGATGTTGGTCTTTCTTCTTCTGTTTTTCGGGTCAACATACTCATCTTCCATGTTAATCATCTCAATATCATACTTGTCACAAAAGGATGTAACATCTTTTAAAAGTGAGTCAAAGCCTTCAAGTCGATACCTTTGTAATTCTTCTTTGGTTGATCTAACTAGCTCAACTGCATTCAAAATATCTTGATTCTTTCTTTGAAGAGCGACACACAATAAGTTAGTAACTCCCAAGATATGTTTCATCAAATGTAAATAAAATACAAACTTGAAACTTTTCATGTATAACTGAAGTCCATTTGCTTGAGTTTTGTGAATTGGTTCCCATGCCGAAGTTTCTATATATTCAAGCATTTCAATAACACAAGGATATAAGGTAAGCAACCGAAGAAGTGTTTTTTCGTGAGAGCTCCAACGTGTATCTCCGGGCCTTGTAAGTGCCATTTCTTGACTATTTCCACTTCCGATTACAACTTCCGGATTCAATGCCAAAAGCTCTCTTTGACTTTCTCTTAGCAAATCTATTCGTTTGCACGATGCACCAACAACATTTATTAAATCTGTTATTTCCTTAAAAAATCTACAAATTTCAAGATGCTTGTTTGCAAGGGCCACAACAACAAGTTGAAGTTGGTGGGCAAAACAATGAACATAATATGCCGAAGAATTTTCTTTCAAAATCAAAGTTTTCAAACCATTAAACTCACCGGACATGTTGCTTGCACCGTCATATCCTTGGCCTCTAACCCTACCCAAGCTCAAATTGCGATGAGCAAATAATTCATCAATTGCAGATTTAAGAGATAAAGCGGTTGTTTCCATAACATGAACTACACCATATATCGCTCCTTCACAAATCCTAATTTATCAACAAATCTCAAAACCACAGCCATTTGTTCCTTTTTAGAAATATCCCTCGATTCATCAACTAATAAAGAAAAGACATCATCACCAAGCTCTTCAAATATCATCTTTAACACTTCTTCTGCAAAACAATTACAAATGTCTTTTTGTATTGATGGAGCCGTCATTTGGCAATTCTTCGGAGCATTACTTAATATGTACTTTCCAATTTCTTCATTTATTTGTGCAAACAATTTTAAAAACTCTATGAAATTTCCTCTATATAAGGATGCTTCAGATTCATCATGACCCCGAAAAGGTAATCCGCCATTCAACAATCCTTTAGCGAGTATAACCGAAGTACTTAATCGGATTCTATATTCTTTGTTTTGTTCGGGGTTTTTTTTTTAACCGCATGTATAGATTGGGCTTCTTTAAGTAATTCTTCTCCTTTTTGAACCGCCCTGTTGTGAAAACTATTGCATTTACCAACATGAGTTTCGAATCTTTCTTCTTTCCTGTGCCAACATTGTACCCCCTCACTCGCAAATGCATCTTTTTGTCCACTTTCTTCGAATAAGTAACAATATAAGCAATACACTCTATCCGCTTTGACACTATATTCCAACCAATTTCCATGCTTTTCTGTGTACCATTTTGGATTGAACCATCTTAACTTATCACCATTACCAATAAGTGTTTGTGGAAAATCTGTTTTTTTCCCTTTCGGTTGACATGGACCTCGAAGCAAATATGTTCGCCTAATTTCATCTTTTTGACTAGGGTGATAAGATGAAATTGGTTTCCTTTCGGAAGGATCCCACTAAAGATCATCCAAAATGATTTTCAAGGGTTTACTAGTTGAAGATGACGATTCAATGTTAGGTGGTGGTTGCCTTTGAAAAAAACTTGAAATATTCTTCTGCATAACTGATAATGCCTATATACCAAATTCAAGTTTAAAACATACATCAAAACCTGTTTATTCTCAACTCAAAAACCCAATTTCATCACCAATATTAACTTAAATAAAACAAATATAAGATTCAGTAACAAATTCAGCACCAAGATTCAGTAACAAATTCAGGTTTAAAAACCCCAATTCAAGTTTATTCAGCACCAAGTTTAACTAACAAATTTAGGTTTAAAAACCCCAATTCAAGTTTAAAAACCCCAATTCAGATGTATAAGACTTATGTGATAAAAAATATAATCATAAATCACTGATGTGATAAAAAAACTCTAACCTTAATCAATCGCAACAGGCGGCAGGCGGAGCGGCGGCAGGCGGAGCGGCGGCAGGCGACGGGAGCAATCGGCGGAGAGGTCAGAGGTGGAGCTGCAGCTGCTGAAGTTGTTGACTTGTTTCTGTAATCTATTGTGTTGTGCGGCGTACGTTTGGTGACATAACCCTAAATGGGTTTTATTGCATTAAAGAAAAATAACTAAAAGAGAAATAAAAAAAACGGAATAAAAAGGAGTTGAAACGGGATTCGAACTCGGGTGTATCAGGTGGAAAAGCGCGGACATAACCAGTGGAACCAAGGCTTCTTTTGTTTATGGGTTCCCTTTATAATTTACTTATGGGTTCCTTTTGAGTTTCTTATATATATTTACACTAAAAATTAAAAACCGAATGGGTTCCCGGGAACTCGTACTTTCTACATAAGTCCGCCCCTGTATAAGCTAATCCAAACATTTTTTTTAAAAACTCCTTTTCAAAAATTAATAAGTCAATAAGTTCTTTTCACAAAAATTCATTTTTAGGTAAAATTAACTTAGGGGCTGTTTGGTAGCCTCTTAATGACCATTCGGATGCTACCTCTTAATGGTTTAAAACCTCTGAATGAATAAGAGGTAACCTCAAGTCTGAATGGTTAAGAGGTAACCTCTGAATGGTAAATCATCACATGTCACATTCTTCTACCTTCTCATTGGTAAAATTCTTAATGGTTCCATTAAGAGGTAGCCTCTTAATGACCATTCAGAGGCTACCAAACAGCCCCTTAGCCAAACACGCCCTAATTGAATTGTCCATAGTTTTATGAGGTTTAGCTAAAAAAGACTGAAGGAGTACATGCAAGTACAAGTATAGACACAGAGATTTGAGTGTTTTAATACCAAAGTTTGGACTCATCAAAAATTTTAATATATGACATGCTTCTCCATTGGAAAGAAATATTAGCGAAAATCTATCTATACTTTCTATAAAAGAAGAAACCCAAGTGATATAAGAAAAGCTGAGGTGTCAGCTAGAGAGCATGTCCAACAAGGCTTTTCTTATGTCATCAATGATGAGGTGGAAGCCAAAGAGAGAGTATGGTGACATCATAAATCAACCACTGATGATTCAAAGGTGGCCCACATTCACCTTTTCAAAGGTCTGCCCAACCACTGATGTTCATCCAAACAACCATTGTCCAACTCCAAAAATCAACCACTGATGATTCAAAATTCAAACTTCAAAACTTCTGACGATTCAATATTATGGCTCCAAATTCAAAATTCAAAATTATGGCTCCAGGTATATAACATATCATCTTCTTCAATTAATTACTCTCTCTAAAGTCATTTTCAAATCCAATTATCTCATTTATCTTCTTTAGCAAGAATCTGGAACCTGCAACTTCATTTTCTCTTCATATCATGTTCGAAGAATGTTATCGGCGAAGAATGTTATCGCCGTTATGCAGAAGATCAAAGACATCGAAGAATGTTATCGGCGATCCGGAAGTAGTAAGCAGAGATATTCGATTAACCTCTGTGTTTTTCATCTTCATATTCTCTTCATATCATGTTTTCTTCTTCATATCATGTTCGATTAGGGTTTTGTTTTTCCTTTTCTTACCAATGCTGCAAATATCACTTCTTGATTTTATACGATTCAGATATGAGAAACAAAGCCTTCAACAATGAGATTCAGAACCACCGAGAAATTCAAGCCAAAGTCGACGCAGCCACCACCAACAGAGGCGGCGACAAGGCCGGAGTGAGTACTGATTTAATATCATTGTTCAAATCAAAGTTGTTTTCATTTTCGAGTGAGTTTTTGGTTTATGAGTAAAACCTAGGGTTTGTAGAGTTCAGTATTGTAGTAATCTGATTTGTTTGTTGAATTTGTTAAGTTGTTATGATGAGTTCGATATCATTGTTCTCATATGGCTGATTCAATATCATCTAGGGTTTCAAGGTCATCTTCTCAGTTACTTATGGCATAGATGAGAGTACTGATTCAATGTCATTGTTCAAATCAAAGTTGTCGTAGTTTCCGGTGCGAAGGTCATAGTTAGTGGATCGGTTATCGGAGAGATGGCTCTGCATTTTTGTGTGCTTTACAAGTATGCTTCTTCTTTACTTGTCTATGTAATATATTTAGTACTTATTTGGTATATGTATTGACTTGTGTGCTTTACAAGCTGTCGCAGTCTCTGGTAAAGGGTTTTAAGCCACCTTAAGGTGCGTCTACTCTAGCCATCAGTAGTGTCTTTATGTTCAAGAATTAATAATAAATTTTACTCGAAAGAAAGGAAGAGTGATTTTTGTCTTAAAGATACTTGGATGTTCATGTTTTATGTTTCCTATAGATTGAGCAAGGTTTCTAATAATGAAACCAAATAGGGATCTTTGAGAAGTGGCTGTTGAGATTCAAGATTCCAGAAACTACTGAGGAGTTGATGCTGAGATCAAGAAATGGAAGAGATCGTTAACCTGAATGAACCACTGTAAGTGTAAACAAGTCTTCACTTTTCTTCAATCTCAAGTCTTCACCAACATAACTCACCTAAATTCTGTATACAGTTGTACATCGATGATGATTCTTGGTTGACGCTATATGTGATCACAATTTCAGAACTAAGGTTACCGATCTTATCACGTAAATAATTAAGGGAGTATTTATTTATTTATTGGTTGTAATTTTGTAGGTTTACACCAGACAATGGTCGCGGCAAAGATATGGGAGATCAACATGAGGCATCTGCACTTCGCGATGAAGTATGAATGTCTTTTCAAAATTATAAAATGAATTTGTTATTGATTGTTATGATAATTAATGGACATCTTGTCATATTGATCAGTATGTAAGTGTTAAACTTACATGGTGCATGAATTTTACAAGTGTTGGCTGATTTAAATTGACACTTAATTGCAGCTTGATATGTTACAAGAAGAGCATGACATTGTTATAGATAAGGCGAGTCCATCTATATGATTTATTTATTGGTTATATCATATACATATAGGTAACTGTGTGACAAATTAGTTATATTTCTATTTCAGCTTCATCGTGTAGAAGAAAAACGTGAAGAAGCAGAGGCCCGGGCCCGGGAGTTGGTGAAACAGGTAAAATTGAACTGCTGGAAAAAACAGTGGTTGAAACCACTGTTGGGTAATATTTTATTGGGTTTATTGGGTTAAAACAATGTTTTGTGGAGAAAACCAACAGTGGTTTCAACCATTGTTTTCTCAACAAAACACTGTTTTGGCCGAACAGTGGTTTCAAACCACGGTATTAACCCAACAGTGGGTCTCAACCACTGTTTCTCCAAGCCGAAGTTGATTATAAGGTTTAGTAGAACTTAATAAAATCGTTGAAACGTGAAAGAAACGAAACTTATAGGCTCAGTTTTGTGTACGTGTAAGTATATATAGTTATATACAATTATAGATACATGTATAAGTGTATCTGTTTTAGAACTGAAGCCAAAAGCTTCCGGAAACTTGAGGCTTTGATTTGGGTTGAGATTAGAAAAGTATATTTGACAATTTTTGGGTGATAATGGCTGGAGGTGGAAATAGGAAGGATGATTCTACAGCGAGATTTGTTGATTTCAGTGCGAATTCGCTGCTCGCGAGTGTGTTTTAACGGAGCAGGTGAGTTTAATCGAGTAATTTCTATTTTTATATATCTGTTTATAGTATATACCATCGAATATGTGTGATTTTGCGTTTAAATTGATAGATTTGTGTGAAATAGTGCGTGTTTGCCTAGGGTTTAGAATTAGATCATAGAGTAATGTGAGGTGTCAGGTTTAGATCTGGTTGTTTGATACGACGTCAAATTATTTACAGTTATTTTATGAAAATTTTGTGTTTCTGTTTGGATATTTTTTTATCCGTTGTTTGATTCATGATTAGAATCAGATCATTTAGCTGCTTATTTAGTGTTTAATTGTTTATCTGTTTTGTAATTGCTTGTAGATTTGGTTGAATTTGATTTTCTGTTAAGAGTTTATGTTTGTGAGAGGAACTTCGGTTATTGTGAAGTAATTTGAGGTGTGAGATTTTAATCTATTTGTCTAATATGACGTCGGATTGATTTACCGTAATTCTACGGAAATTTTGTGTTTCTGTTCGTCGACTGTTGGAATCGGATCATTTAGTTTGCTAATTTAGTGTTATTTTTTTATATTTTGTAACTGCTTGAATTTGATTTGCTGATAGAGTTTGTGTTTGTGAGAGGAACTTTAGTTATTGTGAAGTAATGTGAGGTGTGAGATTTTCTGTTTATCTAATACCACTTCAGATTGATTTACTGCAATTTTACAAAAATTTTGTGTTCATATTTGGATATTTGTTCAATCAACTATTGGAATCAGATCATTTAGTTACTTATTTAGATGGTGTTAAATTGTTCACATGTTTTGTAATTGCTTGTGGATTTGGTTGAATCGCAGGTTGATTTTGATTTGCTGTTAGAATTTGTGTTTGTGAGTTGGAATCAAATCATTTAGTTGCTTATTTAGTGTTCAACTGTTCATGTGTTTCGTAATTTGCTTGTAGATTTGGTCTATTTTGAAATTTTGATTTTGCTGGTAAAAGTTTGTGTTTGTGAGAGGAACTTCGGTTATTGTGAATGAGGGAGATGTGAGAGGGAACAAGGCAATGAAGAGTAGAATAGTAAGACTGGAAATACAATGACCGAAGTGCCATTGGATTTAAGACCACAAAGTTATGGATCACCTCAACAGCCACAAAACGGTTCGTTGAAGACTCAAAATGGATTCGCTACTGCGCGCAAGCCATCAAGAATGTCGCTTACCGGTTCAAGGGAGAATGATAAATTTCTTCCTTTTTTGTGTAGATATCTAAATAGAAAGAAGATTGTGATGATGATTTTAGGTTTATTCGCACTCATGGCTTTCTTATCAGCGTTCTTTAATGCCAATAGAGGTTTGTTTCTCAACCATCATTCTGAGTTTATAATGTTTTCAAGTTTTTAATAGTGTTTTTTTGCATTGGTTTTGTGTTGTGTTGTCAGAAGACGTATCAGAGAGCACGATCTTCAATCGTTTTAGCGATACTTATAACACATCTTTACAGTTCTCTAGAACGTTTCATAGTCAAAACGATGATATTTCTAATATACAAAGAATGTTGTCTATATGCGAAGAAAACCCTCCTACCTGCCATACTTCCATTGAATCACATTCTTCAGATCAGTTTCATCTCATAGCAATTGATGTCAGAATTTTGCATTTTCACCCCCTCCTCCAGGCGATAGGAGATGATCCGGACCTAGAGGTAAGAAAGTTGTTTCTTTTCCATTAAACCATAAATGTTTATAACCATTTAGTAACTAATTTTGTGATGTAACCGTTCTACCAGCTTGTCCTGTATGCTACCTTTCGGTGGAGGAAGCTATAGCTAGCATGCCGAGCGCCACGTCAGCATCACCTGTTCTTCAACACTTAACTTATTTTCATGAGGAGACTTCTACTAAAACTGAACCACATGAAGGCTCCGATTTTGGTAGGTACCCTTCCATAAAGCAAAGGAATGAATCTTTTGATATTAAAGAATCAATGACTGTACATTGCGAGTATGTGTTCGATATAGACTTGGTATCATACTATCATTGTTTAAAACACTTTTACAAATCTTTATAATTTCTTTCAGGTTTGTAAAAGGTTGCAGACCTGGTTACAAAACCGGATTCGATATTGATGTATCTGAT
Source organism: Helianthus annuus (assembly GCF_002127325.2). Lineage (NCBI taxonomy): Eukaryota > Viridiplantae > Streptophyta > Magnoliopsida > Asterales > Asteraceae > Helianthus > Helianthus annuus. The sequence goes on along the minus strand of NC_035433.2, from coordinate 137,192,622 downwards.
CTTGTAGAGTTGGAGTAATTGATGTGTGTAAAATGCAACATATAAATTACATCAAATAAGGCATAAAACTAACCCTTTTTAAGTACTAATGTTGGAAAAAGAGTGTTTTTGTCTTCCTTTTGTATTTTCAGGATTAAATGAGCTCAAATTCACAAAAGAAGAAAAAAGACAGCTAATTCTAACATAAATACAAGAAAAGGAACAAAAGTAGACTGCCCGAACCCTCAACGGCATCCTCCCAAGCAAAGAAGAGAAAACAGAAGCCTGAACACGCCCCGTGCTCAGCCAGCAAGGGGCCGTGCCCAAGAAGCAGCAGAAAAGACAAACCTGTAGAAGCTTCTATTGCCCACCACGGGGCCGTGTCCAGTGAGCACGGGGGCGTGGCGAAAGTACAGCAGGCGCATTAATTGTAATTGCGAATTACAATTAATGAAGAGAGAGAGTGTCAGACGGGCACGGGGGCGTGTCCAGCGGACACGGGGCCGTGCCCAGCCTTCTGTTCAGCCTATAAATAGGAGTGCTTGGTTTCATTCCAACTCATCCCTTGGCACACCACCTCTCTCACACTTCATCCACCACCCACCACCACCATAACACCATCATCCACCACCATCATCCATTGTCCATCGTAGAGTGTGTGAGTCGTCTCGGGATCCAAGATTGATCGTAAGAGTTCTTGACAATCAAGGCCATGTTTGCCTAAGTCTCTTACATCACTTGGTGAAGACAAGTGTTTAGTATAATACTTTTTATTTTTAATCTTTTGCACTTTTTATTTGGTTTTGTATTAATGACTTTAATAACTAGTTGCTTATGTTGAAGGTGATCTTTCCTTATCGTTTGTCTGTGGTGTCTTGGCATTATTTTACTGTCTATATAAAATAAAAGATTTTCACCATTCATATCTCCACGGTCTATATGGAGGTATGTTGGCTACCTGATCGGGGGTTAAGGGAACGGTTTGGTAAGGGTCTTGCCCTTGTTCAGCGTTTAGAGGTCCTGCAAGGGACCTGGGTCAAATTTAGTAGGATCTCCTTCAATGCCCATAGGTATTGGATGGCGGGGATCCAAACTCTTTGACCCCCTCATAAGTTAACTACTATTAATACTATAACCCGGCTATTTAGGACTGTATCCCTGCTGACTCAGACTACTTAGCCGAGGGTAACGTCACCGCCAAAAGCGGGGCCTACCACAATTTGCATTAATAACTTAATTCATTATCTTCCAATAATCCAACCCTTTAGGATTGTATCCTTGCTGACTCAAACTACTGGGTTGAGGGTAACGTCGCCTTCAAAAGAGGGGCCTACTACAATAACTAAGATAATCTCTTAAACAAGTGCAAAAGTGCGAAAATAATCAAAGGTTATACTAATACATGAGTCGGATCAAAGTGATTCATCTTGTCTATCTGTTTTTATTTTATTTTTATTTTTCAGCATTTAGTTAGTTTTTATTTTTCTAGTTTAAAAACCTTTTTTCTAACTTTTTGATTTGATTAGACGTTGAGGATAAACCGGTACTAAAAGCTCTTGTGTCCTTGGACGACCTCGGTATCTTACCAACACTATACTACGTCCACGATGGGTGCACTTGCCCATATGTGTGTTTAGTGTTAGTAAATATCGTGTTTTATAAATTTAAATTTGGCTAAAAGTGTAAAGGGCTTAAAATATCTATTAAAAATATAACACACTTCACGCACATCAAGTTTTTGGCGCCGCTGCCGGGGACACAAGGATTTTAAGAAAGTTAGGAATCAACGGCCTAATCATATTTTTATTTTTCTTTTAAATTTTTAGGATTTTTCATAATTTTTCAGCTTCTGCAGAGCTCAGCACGGGTCGTGCCTGGTCGGACACGGGCCGTGCCCAGCATCGTTACTGGCAGTTTTTAGTTTTCCAAGTTACAGAAGGCTGACCACGGGGCCGTGTCGGTGCAACACGGGGCCGTGTCCAACTTCCAGTAACTGGGATCTAGAAAACAATCACTGTAACTCCGACCACGGGCCGTGTTCGCTGAACACGGGGCCGTGGTGAACCTTCTGACCAGCCTTCTTTTATGTTTTTTTTGCAGGACTTGGAACCAGACGCCAATCCTACATAGTGTATGAGCTCCAGTTCTAATAAGGACATAAAAGAACCTCTAGAAGGACCCGAACGCTTTCTCAGAAAAAGATTAAAAGCTAAAAACCAAGAGAAAGTTTCGGGTGATCCACCTCCAATGGCGGACCAACGTACCCTCATGGATTATCTACGACCCACCGTAGGTAACCTAGGCGCCGCTATCAATGCTCCGAATGTTGAAGCTAATAACTTCGAACTTCGGCCGCATTTGATACAAATGCTCCAAACCTCCGCAACCTTCCATGGGCTTCCGGACGAGGATCCCCATCTACATATTACTAATTTCTTAGAAATATGTGATACCTTTCGGATCAATGGAGCATCAAACGACGCCATCCGCCTCCGAATGTTTCCTTTCTCACTAAAAGACCGAGCGAAAGCTTGGCTCAACGCCCTCCCAGCTGGATCGGTAAATACCTGGGATGAACTAGCCCAAAAATTTCTATATAAGTATTTCCCTCCCGCTAAAACGGCTAAATTAATGACTGAAATTAATACATATTCACAAGAGGACGGGGAATCCTTATATGAAATTTGGGAAAGGTTCAAGGAGTTATTACGCAAGTGTCCACATCATGGCCTTGCGATATGGCAACAAGTATCCACTTTCTATAATGGACTGTTGCCACACACAAGGCAGACACTTGATTCTAGCTCCGGGGGACTTTTAGGTAATCGACGCCCGCATGAAATATATAACCAAATTGAGGAAATTGCTCAAACCAATTTTCAATGGCACACCCCCCGAGGCAATAAATCTATTGCCCCGGGCGCCCATAAGGTCGATGAAAACACTTCTTTACAAGCCCAAATCGAGGCCCTTTCTTCAAAAATAAAAAAATTAGAAATGACAAAAACAGTCTCGGTTATGGCTTGTGAAGGGTGTGGTGGGCCACATGAAAATTGGAGTTGTATGAAAGAAACAGACGATCAACAGGAATCGGTAAGCTACATTGGTAATAGACCTAGGCCGTCGGGTCCTCCAACGGGCACTTACAACCAAGGATGGCGAAACCACCCAAACCTTGGTTGGAGAGAACCCGGCAATAGTAGTAACCAACAAACCCAACGAACAAACTTTCAACAACCAAGAAATGAGTCACAAAATTTCACTCAACAACAAAGTGGACGAGAAAGGCTTGAAGATACTGTATCTCGCCTCATCTCCGACACTGAAAAGAAAAACTCGGAAAGATTTCTACAATTAGAATCAAATTTTAGAAATCAACAAGCTAGTATTCAAAACATAGAAAAACAATTAAATCAAATAGCTCAAAATTTTGCCGAGAGACCACAAGGCGCATTACCTAGCAATACCGAAACAAACCCAAAAGCGTAAGTTTATCTCATCACACTACGAAACCGCACCGTGGGGCCTGCAGAAACGCCGCCGCCGACAGAAGAAACGGTACCCCCACCTCTGCAGGAGAAGAACTCCCCTCCGTCACCAGAACCTACCAAGGCTCCTCGAGTTCCGTACCCCGGTAGGTTAATTCGTCAAAAGACCAATGAGCAATTCGCGAAGTTCGAAAGTCTACTAAAGCAATTGCATGTCAATATTCCTTTTATTGATGTCCTAACCCAAATGCCCAAATACTCTAAGTTCATGAGGGACTTCCTCACTCATAAAAAGAAAATTGAAACTTTGCAATTAGTTAAATTAGGCGAAGAATGCTCTGCACTCGTACTCAATAAACTTCCCCAAAAGAAAATCGATCCCGGAAGCTTCACGATTCCCTGCTCAATCGGGGAGTCCCCCGTTCGTAATGCACTAGCCGACCTTGGGGCTAGCATTAACCTCATGCCCTCATCAATGTTTAAAAGACTCGGCCTAGGAACAACGAGTCCTACAAAAATAAGCATACAACTTGCTGATAGATCCGTCAAATTCTCGCAAGGTGTCATTGAAAATGTCTTGGTAAAGGTAAGCAAATTCGTCTACCCAGCCAACTTTGTCATACTCGATATGGAGGAAGACACCGAGGTCCCCTTCATACTAGGGAGACCATTTCTTGCCACCGCACAAGCGGTGGTAGATATGAATGACGGAACACTCACCTTGAGGTATGGGGATGATGAAGTAAAATTCGGAGTTGGGAAGAGAATAGAGGACGACGACCCGGTCAACTACATGAAGGTTATTGATTCGAGTTTGGATGCTGCTCTCCGACGGTGTAACATGGGACGCCAAGCATCCCACTCAGAAAATATATAACCTCACATTGGGTCTAGCCAAGGACCCTTATAAACGTGGCGTACCACGGAGGCATTCCGCGGAACTATCATTAGTTTAGTTTAATCTTTTAGTTTTAATTTGCAGAAATAAAACACACTCGCGGTGGTAAAGGATGAAAAAGGGAACGAGAAAAATGGCCCCATGCACAAAGAACGAAGCGACCCGACACAAATCTCCATTACAGAAGGCTCAACACGGGTCGTGCTCAACCAACACGGCCCCGTGCTGAGCCACCTGCAGAAAAACGCCCAGTTCAGGTAACTAGACACGGGCCGTGTTCACCAGACACGCCCCCGTGTCCAGGCTTCTGTCTCATTTCTTTAATTTTTGTTACCGGCACCTGAACACGGGGCCGTGTCCGGTCACCACGGGGCCGTGTCCAGACTGCCAGTAACATAAATCTTTGCTTTTTAACACCATATTACACATCCAATCAACCTAAAAATTTATTTTTGGGACACATTGAGGACAATGTGTAATTTAAGTGTGGGGGGGAAGCTAACACCTTGAAATTTTGCAAGTCCTAACAACAAGCCTTACACAAAACTCTATTGGAACCGCTAAACACCCCAATTTTTTTTTTTCAAAAAACTTTCATTTTTTTTTACTTGTCTAAAGTTTAAGTTAGGAATCCTAAGATTAATAAGGTTATATTTTTATAAATTTTACAACCGAGAGCGTCGTGATAACAAGAACCAACATAAGAAAATTATGAAACGGCATAACAAGTCTAGTTAAAATTTGATTATATATACTTGATCACATTAAAAACCCATTCCCACAAAAGCGAGTTTTGAGCCTTTATTGAGCATACAAATTTACATCCTTAGACTAAATGCTCATTTTTCGTTTCTTGTGTGAATAGCCGCTTGGTTCTTATAACTCTAGAACTTGCCACGACAATTCATTCCCGGTCCTTACCAACTTAAACCCAAGTAAGTAAATGATGGAGGCATTAGGACTAACCATTTTTCTTTTTACACCATTATTTTTCATTTTTTTTACCACCTACCCAAAATCCCCCTAGTTAACCCCTTTGAGCCTAAACCTTTCATTTCTTTACCCTAAACCCTTTTTACCCACCAAAAACCTTTTTTTTATTTTCACCCTTTATTTTAGTAACAAGCTCGTTTTTTTTTTGCAAGCTCGTTCTTTTGTTGGACATCAAAATAAAAAAAAATGATGAAGTCAAAAACAAACAAAGCTATGCAAACAAAAGCTTGTTTGGAGAAATACTTCAAAATAAAAAGTCACTAAAAACAAAGTGTTTTACGAAAACCGACGCTTTTTACGCTTTTCGCCCTTTTATTAACCACTAACCCAACCACCCACCTTTAGCCCAAGCCTAACCCTTCACCCAAAAAGTCCTCTTGATATTTACAAAGGTATAAAGTTAAAAATGAGGAGGATTGATTGCTTGGCAAGCCTATGGTAGGCGTAAGTTCCATGCCGCTCTCGAGTGATTCACTAAAAAAATACACCTTCGGCCGAGTGTTGAGTGATTTATCTCGTGAGGTATGTGAACTTGTATATAAATGAAATTTTAAAAAAGGCATGTTATGCCCAAATAAGTAATTTATCTTATGAAACGTTCTAAATAAATCATAACGAATAGGATTGTAAATAAATAAAAATAAAACCCAAAAAGATCTTGGATTCCCGACACTCTATGACAAGCCAAAAACCTTCTCTTCTACCCATTCCATTTGGGAGTGTAAGCCACATTTAAAGAGTTTTGCTTGAGGACAAGCAAAAGTTCAAGTGTGGGGGTATTTGATGTGTGTAAAATGCAACATATAAATTACATCAAATAAGGCATAAAACTAACCCTTTTTAAGTACTAATGTTGGAAAAATAGTGTTTTTGTCTTCCTTTTGTATTTTCAGGATTAAATGAGCTCAAATTCACAAAAGAAGCAAAAAGACAGCTAATTCTAACATAAATACAAGAAAAGGAACAAAAGTAGACTGCCCGAACCCTCAACGGCATCCTCCCAAGCAAAGAAGAGAAAACAGAAGCCTGAACACGCCCCGTGCTCAGCCAGCAAGGGGCCGTGCCCAAGAAGCAGCAGAAAAGACAAACCTGTAGAAGCTTCTATTGCCCACCACGGGGCCGTGTCCAGTGAGCACGGGGGCGTGGCGAAAGTACAGCAGGCGCATTAATTGTAATTGAGAATTACAATTAATGAAGAGAGAGAGTGTCAGACGGGCACGGGGGCGTGTCCAGCGGACACGGGGCCGTGCCCAGCCTTCTGTTCAGCCTATAAATAGGAGTGCTTGGTTTCATTCCAACTCATCCCTTGGCACACCACCTCTCTCACACTTCATCCACCACCCACCACCACCATAACACCATCATCCACCACCATCATCCATTGTCCATCGTAGAGTGTGTGAGTCGTCTCGGGATCCAAGATTGATCGTAAGAGTTCTTGACAATCAAGGCCATGTTTGCCTAAGTCTCTTACATCACTTGGTGAAGACAAGTGTTTAGTATAATACTTTTTATTTTTAATCTTTTGCACTTTTTATTTGGTTTTGTATTAATGACTTTAATAACTAGTTGCTTATGTTGAAGGTGATCTTTCCTTATCGTTTGTCTGTGGTGTCTTGGCATTATTTTACTGTCTATATAAAATAAAAGATTTTCACCATTCATATCTCCACGGTCTATATGGAGGTATGTTGGCTACCTGGTCGGGGGTTAAGGGAACGGTTTGGTAAGGGTCTTGCCCTTGTTCAGCGTTTAGAGGTCCTGCAAGGGACCTGGGTCAAATTTAGTTGGATCCCCTTCAATGCCCATAGGTATTGTATGGCGGGGATCCAAACTCTTTGACCCCCTCATAAGTTAACTACTATTAATACTATAACCCGGCTATTTAGGACTGTATCCCTGCTGACTCAGACTACTTAGCCGAGGGTAACGTCACCGCCAAAAGCGGGGCCTACCACAATTTGCATTAATAACTTAATTCATTATCTTCCAATAATCCAACCCTTTAGGATTGTATCCTTGCTGACTCAAACTACTGGGTTGAGGGTAACGTCGCCTTCAAAAGAGGGGCCTACTACAATAACTAAGATAATATCTTAAACAAGTGCAAAAGTGCGAAAATAATCAAAGGTTATACTAATACACGAGTCGGATCCAAGTGATTCATCTTGTCTATCTGTTTTTATTTTATTTTTATTTTTCAGCATTTAGTTAGTTTTTATTTTTCTAGTTTAAAAACCTTTTTTCTAACTTTTTGATTTGATTGGACGTTGAGGATAAACCGGTACTAAAAGCTCTTGTGTCCTTGGACGACCTCGGTATCTTACCAACACTATACTACGTCCACGATGGGTGCACTTGCCCATATGTGTGTTTAGTGTTAGTAAATATCGTGTTTTATAAATTTAAAACTTGGCTAAAAGTGTAAAAGGGCTTAAAATATATATTAAAAATATAACACACTTCACGCACATCAGTAATCTCATAATATTATTGTTGCATCGGCCATATTTGGTACTTCTAAGTAAACATCTCATTTGTTTGATTTCATATAAATAATAGTGTTGTATCAAACGTATCATTTTTCGGCTTTCAGGAAACTATGATGTAATTCAGCAGCCGACTAAGATTCATGAGGCTGTAAGGGAGAATATACCATTTTATATGTTTATTGATGAAGAAACCGAGGCATATATGAATTTCTAAGAAACGACCCGTATTTGCACACGGGTCTTACCACTAGTACTATATAATAAAAGAAACCAATGGAGGGACACACGTCATTCATTGGGGCCATCTATTTTTTAGTTTTCTCATCTCTATCTCCTACTTAATTATAATTAATATTAATTAATATTAATTAGAAGATAATTATAAAATAAAATTTAATATAATATAATTTAGACAATTTGTATAGGAGATAATATAGTCTTTTTAAATATTTTTTAGATTTCAAAATTATTTATCTTGAAATTAATAAAAGATGTACACTAAATATAAACTAATATAATGTAAAGAGTTAAATGTCATTTTAGTCCTTGTGGTGTAGGTTATTTTGTCAGTTTCATTCAAAGGTTTTATAATACACAGGGTTTCTAAAGATATAACAAGATATAACATTTTTTTATTAGTATATAAAATTACATGTGCTCAACCCATACAATACATGAGGTTCTTAAAAATGTAACTTTTTCATTATTTAATATATAAAATTAAATTTACTTAACCCATACAATACACGGGGTTCTTAAAGATATAATTTTTTTTATTATTTAATATATAAAATTACATTTATTCAACCCATGTAATAAACGAGATTTTTAAAGATATATTTTTTATTATTTGGTATATAAAATTACATTTATTCAATCCGTGTAATAAACGAGGTTTTTAAAGATTTTTTATCATTTGACATATAAAATTACATTTATTCAACTCGTGTATTACACGGGGTTCTAACCTAGTGATTTTAAAAAAAAATCACGGCATCGTGAATTATTTATATACTTACAAATTTTCCTTCTTATTATTTTTTTTTATTTTTTTAACAACTTCCTTGTTTTTGTTAGTTAGAAATACTATTTTGCACGCTATTTTTTTCTTTAGTCAATATTTTTTTTTATTAATTAGGAATATTTATGCTTTAACCTTGGAGATTAATCAAGACCGGTGCTTACATAACCGAATCGGACATGATTGTCGGACCGAAAACTACATACGCAAATGATTAGTCAATTGAATACTCTTTGTACTACCTACGTTGAGTAGGGCAACTGAATATCTATGTAAACCAGATCAGCTGTGTTAGGCTATATATTTCAAATTAACTTTTTGTCAAGGGTATATTTGGTATGGAGTTTTTAGTAACTTCTAGGTTTAAGCTTTTAAGAAAAAGCTCCTGCTCAATAAAAAAATATCGTTTGGTCGAAGGAATTTGAATCTTTTAGGTTAGGAGCTTGAAGCTTTTGGCTGAACGCTCATACTACCTTTAAGGAAAAAAATGACTATTTTAACCTCTAAAGATAATAAACTTTTTAATGCACTAACTTTTTAAATTTTTAGTTATGTCCATTTTGGTTATTTTATACATTTTATTAAAAGCTCCAGTTACTCTGTCAAATACCAAATATATCTAAAAAGCTACAGCTACAGTTACAGCTTTCAACTACCAGCTTTCAGCCACCAGCTACTTTTGCCAAACATACCCTAGATCTCATTTGTAGATTCATTTATGACTCAGGCTCCATGGTTTATATTCTAGCATCCATATTTTTGTTAACATTATAAATTCTCACTAAACAATATATAAAATAATTTCATATTTTGTTTTAAGTATTTTATGACATCATTTAGCTTTATAAACCAATAAAACAATGGGTTAGATGACTAGATCTTTTATGAAGACGTTAGTTGATAAGACCAAAATTTTAATTAGTTTTGGCTCACTAAAAACATGAGACACAGGAGTATTTTAAGCAAAGAATAAAGATGGGAAGTTGATTTACGTTAGTTTAATTTATTTATAATAATTAATAATAAAACTTGATATTAAAAAGGGAAAATGTGTAAATAACAAGTGTCACATGTTTGTACACGGAAATTGTTTATTCTTCCCACACTCAATGACCACAACTTGCCCACACAGTTGGATTATCCCACATGCATTTATTATCAAATGGAACCTTTCTGTTCTGGAGAATCTTATCTCATGTATATTTGAAAAGTCAAACATCCTACGTCCTTTGACTTTCTCTTTTTCAAAATATTCAATCTCCCCTCACAACTCATATATATAATACCACATTCATAAACCAACATTCACAAAAAAAAAACCTCTCAAGCTACTTTACAATCTTATTTTAATCTTATTTGCTTTGTTTCTACTTCTTAGATTTTTCTTGATTCAATATGGGTGATCTTCAAAGCGAAGTTGAAATTCCTCGCTATTTCTTGTGCCCGATATCACTCGAGATCATGAAAGACCCGGTAACACTCTCCACGGGCATCACCTATGACCGCGAAAGCATCGAAAACTGGCTGTTTTCACAAAAGAAAGACTTTTGTCCCATGACCAAACAAGTCGTCGTCGATATCGAGCTCACCCCAAACCACACCCTTCGCCGGTTAATCCAATCTTGGTGCACCCTCAACGCCTCATCCGGGGTCGAAAGGTTCCCAACGCCGCGCCTTCCAATCTCCAAAACCGAGATTATGAAACTCATTAAAGACTCAAAGTCTCCTCAACAACAAATGATGAGTTTAAAGAGATTGAAAACAATTGTTTTGGAAAATGAAAAGAATAAACGGTTAATGGAATCAGTTGGAGCAGCTGATCACTTATCTAACATCATAAGTAACGAAATTAACGATAATAACAGCATGACGTCATCATCACCGGCAGCCGACGAAGCGTTAAGTATTCTCTACCACCTTAAGCTCTCACCAACTGGTCTTAAATCTTTGATCGGAAAGGGTGATATGGTGGAGACGTTGACGCGCGTGATGCAACGCGCCGCCGGTTATGAGTCACGCGCTTACGCCGTCATGTTATTGAAGTCAATGTTTGAGGTGGCTGAGCCCATGCAAGTGACGTCACTAAACCCTAAATTCTTCATGGAGCTTGTAAACATCTTGATGGATCAAATCTCTCAAAAAGCTACAAAAGCAACACTAAAGCTACTCATAAGTGTGTGTCCATGGGGTCGGAACCGGATAAAAGCGGCCGAGGTGGGGGCGGTTCAGGTGTTAATCGACGCGCTTATGGATTGTACGGAAAAGAGGACATCCGAGATGATTCTTACGGTGTTGGATCAGATTTGTCAGTCAGCCGAAGGGCGTGCGGAGTTGTTGAACCATGCGGGTGGTTTAGCCGTGGTTTCGAAGAAGATATTTCGTGTTTCGAGTGTGGCAAGCGAGAAGGCGGTGAGGATATTGTACTCGGTCGCGGTGTTTTCCGGCAACACGCGGGTGGTGCAAGAGATGTTGGAGTTAGGGGTTGTTGAGAAACTGTTGTTGGTTATACAAGTGGATTGTGGAAGCAAGATGAAGGAGAAAGCAAGGGAGATTGTGAAGATGCATTCTAGGGTTTGGAAGAAATCTCCTTGTGTCACATTCAAGTTACATTAGAAGAAAAATAGAATTACAAAAATGAAAGTTTAGGTAAAAAGAAGGCCTTAATTTCATTGTAGGGTTTCTTGTAAAATTGTTTTAGGAGATACTTGTGGGGAGAAAATACTACAAATAAATTTGTCGACAATTAATCTCTTGATGAATGTAGATAAGGTCCCTAAGTAGGTTTTTATTTCTTTCCATCATGTTGTATATAACTTATACTTGAATATTACAAAATGTTCATATAAATTTTTTTTGAACGATAAGATTATATGATTATAGACTATGGCCAGTATAATAGCATATGCTGTAAAAACCCAACAAAGTACAATACGGAAACAAAAGACAACCTAACTATGATTTTCGCCCAAACTTAAATGATTACAAAATGTTTACACAGATAGGCAAGTATTTAATTTGGTGTTAAAGGTTTTCAATTTATTGATCCATGATTAATTAGCAATCATAAGTGAACTTATAGCATTCATCAACTACTTCTTGGAGATAGAACCCCTAAAAACTATGTTAATTGGGGTTGATTAAACTCGGACATAGAATTCATCGATCGGAAAGGTAAGCTTTTATGAAGGTGATGTGGCGAAAAATGCCTCTTAAGGGCATTAACCATATTACAGATTCTCTTATGACCAAGTTAAGTTTAAATGTGTGTATATATATATATATATATATATATATATAGGGAGCCGCTAAAATAGGAACCACCTCCAGTTGTAAGAACCACGAGAACCACTTTCAACCAATCAGAGCATGCCAACTAAAAGGGTGTTTTGGTCTTTTACCTCAAATGTCTAATCTCTAACACTCTCTCTCTCTTCATTTATTTTTCACCAGAGATGTCTAGTCTTCTTTTTTATTGTCTCTCTCTTCTCTCATCCTTTATTCAAATAGCAGACTTCATTTTTGAAACCCATTTTCATCTCTCTCCAAACTAATGAAGAAATCTTCATCATCTTCACTGATGAAACCCTCAGGCGACCACTCCTTCTCCGGCGACCACCGCCGCCATCATCACCGCTCCGATTTGGGGGTAGTGACCACCGCCGCCATCATCACCGCCAACGTCACTGCCCTCGTTTATCGGAGATTAAGCCTTGGTCGCCGCCGCCGCCGTCTCCTCCGCCATCGTCCGACGCCAGCCAGGTAGTCATAATGTGTGTTTTTTTTTGTTGTTCTTCTGGTTGTTCTTCATCTGAGAGATTTAATGGCGATGATGATGTGGAAACCCCACACATGAGCCTTGTTTTTCATCTGAGAGATTAACGACGATGTTGATGTCGGTGGTGCCATCGATGTTGGTGGTGCCGGTGGTGCCAGCGACGTCGGTGGTGCCGGAGTTTGAGTGGTGGCTAGAGGTGGTGCCGGTGATTGAGTGATGGCTAGAAGTGGTGCCGGTTTTGGGGGGTGAAGGCAGAGGGTTTTTTGGGGGTGCTGCTTCTTTATGTTGTTTGGGGTTGATTGGGTTTGGGGTTGATTGGGTTTGGGGTTTCTTTGATTCCGATGGGTGAATCTGGGTTTGAATGATGTTCATGTTGAATTTGAATGATGTTTTTGGGAACTTTTTGATTCTGTTGAATCTGGGTTTGAATAATGTTCTGTTTTTTAATGATGTTCATGTTGAATCTGGGTTTGAATGATGTTCATATCGAATCTGGGTTTGAATGATGTTCATGTTGAATATGTTGCTACTGCCATTTTTGTTGCTACTGCCATTTTCGGATTTGTTTAAATCGGTTGAATCTGGGTTGAATCTGGTGCCTTTTTGAATCGGCGGTGATGATAAGAAAAAACGGACGATGGCGCGGCAAGGACGGCGGAGGGTAGGTTTTTTAAACCTGCAACCCCTCTTTTGCAGCCTTTTGATTATCCGTTAATCTGAGCCAAACCCTTTTTTTTCGAGATATACTTTTGTTTTTTTGGTGTTGTTGGTTTTTATATTCTTTTCCCTCTTCGATGACGATAGAAATATATCCGAGACACCTACCGACTTTGCGATTTATGGGTACCTTCGTCTTTGCGTAAACAAGTTTTCGTGTAAAAAAGTTTTTGTGGAAAAAAAGTTCAACCGTAAACTTTTACGTATAACGTAAAAAGTTTATCGTAAAACTTAAAAAACGTAAAACGTAAAAAGTTTAACGTAAAACTTAAATAGTAAAAAGTTTTACATAAAACGTAAAATTTAAAAACATAAAAAGTAAAAAAATGTTGACGTAAAAAACCGGTGCGTAAAACGTAAAAAAAAACCGCGCGTAAAACGTAAAAAACCGTTGCGTAAAACGTAAAAAAACCGGCGTGTTAAACGTAAAAAAACCGGCGTGTAAACGTAAAAAAACCGGTGCGTAAAACGTAAAAAAACCGACGCGTAAAACGTAAAAAAACGTTAACGTAAAAAATTAAACCGTAAATTTTTTAACGCAAAACCGTAAACTTTTTTAACGTAAAACGTAAAAACGTGAAGCGTAAAAAGCTTTACGTAAAACGTAATTTTTTTTAGTAAAACGTAAAAAGTTTTACGTAAAAAACCGGCGCGTAAAATGTAAAAAACCGGCGCGTAAAACGTAAAAAACCGGCGCGTAAAACGTAAAAACGTTAACGCAAAACTTTTTTACGTTCCGTAAAAAAGGTAAAAAAACGTTAACGTAAAAAAACCGGCGCGTAAAACGTAAAAAGCCGGCGCGTAAAATGAAAAAAACCGGCGCGTAAAACGTAAAAAACCGGCGCGTAAAATGAAAAAAATCGTCGCGTAAAACGTAAAAAACCGGCGCGTAAAACGTAAAAAACGTTAACGTAAAACTTTTTTACGTTTCGTAAAAAAAAGCTCGTAAAAAAACGCTCGTAAAAAACGGCGCGTTAAAAAAAACGGCATTAAAAAAACGGTTTGTTAAAAAAATTTTAATTTAAAGAAAGATTTTAATAAAAAAATTCTTTTTAATAAAAAATTATTATACAAATCTGAATTTAAATTATTGTTTAACATAAAATTCTGTTTTTTTAATATAAAGTAATTAATGAATAAGACAAAAAGGCAATTAAATACTAATATATATATAAAGACAAAATAGTGTAATTTTACTATACTACCCTTTTGGATTATAATATTAAAGACATAATAAGACAAAATCTATTTAATATTAATTTTAGTTACTTTAAATCTCATCCATCCATTTCCTTGATCTAAAGGCTAGAAAGTGGTTCCTTCAGTTCTTACAACTGGAGGTGGTTCTCATTTTAGCGGTCCCCTATATATATATATATATATATATATATATATATATATATATATATATATATATATATATATATATTCAGAGAAGTATTCAGTTGTAGTTTTTTGAAGATAAGGAAATGCTAGTTGAGCGATATTAGAAGTAACCAATTAGAAAAAAGAGCCATTTTGTAAACGCCAGCATAAACCTTGCGATTTTTTCTTTGCTCGCGAAAATCTTGCGATTCGGTTTTATACTAAAAATGGAAGGTTTGAAAGAGTAGTGAGGTTAGCAAACCATAAAATTCTTTAACCCGGTAGAAAAAACTAGGTTGTGACGTTTTCGCGGAGGCTTCAAATTTTTTACATGCATCAAGTATTGTGGGTTTTGCTTTGAGTGTTGTACATTTATGGCAAAAGCAGCCAGGTATCCCGAGAATTTCTCACAATATCACAAATATTGTGAAATAGTATGCCTTATCGCTTGATTTAGTCATCACCCATCACGTGTAACTCTTATTGTTTTGACATCTAAAACTATTCAACTTGCGCTATTTGTGTTTTTCAAACGGCTAGAAGAAATATTTCTAGGTCACATGACCATTTTAGGTTCTTTTAATCTATCAATTCTACCACAATTTAATACACTTTAATCAACTAAGAGGTTCATTTCATTGACATTAAACTTTAAATCTTGTCCTAAATGGCTAGTGACAAGGGATCCAAGGAAGGAAGACACAAATTAACTCATCATATGCACCATACAATCAATATCTAGACAATTAACATTAATACATACAAAACCCTATTTCTTTAAAATTGAAAATCAGAAGTTCATATCTTATTTCCAAGTGTATTTAATTCTATAACTTTTGATTTGCAACTATGCTATGAGATATTAATATAGTTCTCTCACAATACATTTAATAATAGCAAATGTTTCTATAAAAAAGACTAAAACGTGTTTACATTTTTTAATGACAAAAATGAATATGTCTTATTATGTAGAAATGTCTTATTATGTGTGATTCAAAAAGTAGTCACGTTTTACTAATATAGTATTTACAATTGTACTTTTATAATATCTATTTTTAAAAGAATAAAACGTGGTTCACGTCTGCATGAATAGGACAAGAAGATTTTTGGAACCAAAAGTAAAATGTTGACCAGTAAACGCTGATTGTAAGGGGGGTCGGGGCGTATTCGGTAAAGCTCATCGGGGAGGAGAGATGGAAATCGGTGGGTGGCGCCAATCACTCGGGAGAGGAAATCGGGGAGGAGAGATGGAGGGGGACCGGTGGCGGCTCACCGAGAGAGAGGGAGGAGAGAGAAGGCAGCTGTCCAATCAAACCTTTTCTTTTTTTTTTTTTTTTTTTTTAAAAAAAAAACCAATTCACCTAAGAGGGGAGTGGCGCCATCAAATTGGGGTGTTAGGGGAGTTTAAGAGGGGAGTTGACGTGGCACACGGGGATTGGTTTGGCGTAAGAGAGGGGACTCACCTATTAGGTGAGCACCCCCTTCACCCTAAGTCAATATTGGAGTTAGCGGGGCCCTTAAACCGGTTTGTAGTCATAAATCGTGGGCCGTTTTATGTACGTAATGCTCTTTCCCTCACCCTTTAAATGTTAAATTTGTTATATTTTATCCTTCAGAAGTTGGAACCCTTCATGTTGAACCCATCAAATTTTGTCCAACACAATTTACTACTAAATTTGTATGTAGCTAGTCAAAACAGGAGGGTGCATTACTTGTTTCCCTTGATCAGAGTTGAAGTTATAGCATCTCTAATGCATAAAGCTGACGGCTGACATAGCTAGGGTTTGTTCAAATGGATCGAATTTCGAATTTATCAAATTAAGCGAATTAGTTTTAGAAATTTTGAAGCTAAGGTGGAATTCGAAATTCAAACTCGCATCCAATTCGAGATTTGATTCGATTCATATTTAAAATTAGAATTCAAGTCGATTCGAATTCGGCTAAAAAATGAAGTAGATTAATCCAATTTTCGTAAGTACTACAAACTTGAACTTTTGTTAACAAAAAAAATACAAGTCTATAAAACTAATAAACCATTAAAATGTCAAATGACCAAAATCATAATTGTAACATCTAGAATACAAATTTAAATTAGTCACACGATAAACAAAAAAAAAAATCAAAATAATGTAGCAAGAAGCAACATCCAAAACATTTAAAGAGACGACATCCAAATTACAAGCTTATAGCATCTAACCAAATTGTAAGATATTAAACGCCTTTTTTATGTGTGTATATGTAAATTATAAACTATCTTTTTTTTTTTTTTAAAGGATATTATAAACTATCTATGGGTAAGAAATAAAAAGAATTATATGCATAGTCTTAATTAATATTCCTAACTGAAACTAATCGAAAATTGAAAGCTTGAAGTTCGATTTGGAATTTAATATCATAAGTCAAATCGAATCGAATCCAATCTGATTTGAAAATTCGAAACAAATTTCGAATTTGTGATTTTTTTATCCGATTCAAATGGGATTTCGAGTTTTGTCGAGCCCGGTTGAATACCGAACAACCCTAGATGTGGCATAGCCAGGCGTTAAGTTGTCGGACGACCCCATTGGAGAGTTTGTTCATTTTCGAAAGGGGAGATGATGTCCGGATTTCTGAACGCGAGTGGATTGGAGAGTTTGGGATCCGCATTAAATTGGTAGCATAAAGAAAATTATTGAACTTTTAAGTATAGGGGTGTGCATGGGTCGGTTTGGTTCGGTTTTTACTATTAACCATAACCATAACCGCTAGTTCGGTTATGGAGTTTTGGTAACCATAACCAAACTTCGGTTACGGTTAATCGGTTATGAAGTCGGTTATGGTTCGGTTTTGGTTAATTTTGGTTAAGTAACCAAGCAAGGTTTGAAATAAATAGGGTTGTGCACGATTTGAACTTAGCTTGAGCCTATTTTATAAGATAATGGAGACTAAACTTTTTGGTTAAACTATCGATTTAGGGTTCTTTTTAATAAGATAATTCTCAAACAAAAACAATTATGGCCATAACACCTTGGTTCTTTATCAAAATAAATGACATCTACATCAAGATCATTTTGTTACTAACATACTTTTATCTTACTAAAAACCCTCTATATGGTTTTGTAAAACACAAATTCATTATGTAAAGTTAACATCGCAAGTTCGGTTCGCTTTCGGTTATATCGGTTAACCAAAGCTTCATAACCATAACCATAACCATAACCGAGTGAGCGGTTATACAAAGTTTCATAACCTTAACCATTGGTTATATTGGTTATCGGTTATTAGTGGTTCGGTTATGTCGGTTATGGTTCAGTTATCGGTTATGGTGGTTAATTTGCTGACCCCTACTTTTAAGCATCCGAAGATTATCTAACTAATAAAATTTAAAAAAAATTCAAATTAACCACCATAACCGATAACCGAACCATGGGTGAGCAAATTAACCACCATAACCGATAACCGAACCATAACCGACATAACCGAACCACTAATAACCGATAACCAATATAACCAATGGTTATGGTTATGAAACTTTGTATAACCGCTCAATCGGTTATGGTTATGGTTATGAAGCTTTGGTTAACCGATATAACCGAAACCGAACCGAACTTGTAATGCTAACTTTATATAATGGATTTGTGTTTTACAAAACCATATAGAAGGTTTTTACTAAGATAAAAGTATGTTAGTAACAAAATGATCTTGATGTAGATGCCATTTATTTTAATAAAGAACTAAGGTGTGATGTTCATAATTTTTTTTTGTTTGAGAATTACCTTATTAAAAGGGAACCCCAAATCGGTAGTTTAACCAAAAAGTTTAGTCTCCGTTATTTTATAAAATAGGCTCAAGCTAAGTTCAAATCGTGCACAACCCTATTTATTTCAAACCTTGCTTGGTTACTTAACCGAAATTAACCAAAACCGAACCATAACCAACTTCATAACCGATTAACCATAATCGAAGTTTGGTTATGGTTATGGTTACCAAAACTCCATAACCGAACTAGCGGTTATGGTTATGGTTAATAGTAAAAACCGAACCAAACCGACCCATGCACATCCCTAATAAATACAATATATTCTCAAACATTTTAACACTCCCGTCTCAATATATAAATTCTCAGTAAAATCTTTGTCATATTAAAACAACTGACGATAATAACATATTTATGCAATTGCTAAACAATGACATGTCGGGAGACCACTTGAACTCAAACCTTGGTTTTCCAAAATGTCGATTTGTTTCAAAACATTGATGAGTTTCAATGCATTAACAATGTAGTTTTCAAAAGTAACTCCTGACTTTATTAACATTTCACTATCTACTCAATAAGGATAATATTATCCAAATCATTCTCGAAGCTAAGATGAGAAAGTTTTTTTGGTCGGGCTCTAGTGAAAATAACAAAATGAATTGGGTGGCATGGGATTGGGTCTCTTGGCCCAAGAAAAAAAGGGGGTTGGTATCAACAGACTAAAAGAAGTCAACGAGGCGCTTCTGTATAAGTGGGGTTGGAGATATAGGGTCGAATTTGATAGTTTATGGAGGAAAATGGTGGAAGCGTGTCATTCTAAAATCAACCAAAGAGGCTTTTTCCACTAAACGGCAATTATTCGAGTTGTTGGAGCAATATTGTGAAATTGATTTCCAAAATGAAGTTAAACGGGTAAAGTATAAATAGGGTGGTCCTGGGTAAAGTGGGGAACGGAGAATATATTCGTTTTTGGCTAGACAATGGGTGGGTGATCTTCCTTTTGTGGAAAGATGGCCGCATATGTTTGCTCTGGAATCTTTTAAATCTTGCAGGGTTGCAGAAAGAATGGGGACGAGTCAAGGAAATGGTGGATACACATGGAATTGGGTTAGAATACTAGAATCTGATACTGAGCTTAAGAAATGGCAGGAGTGCCAAGAAGTCATCAACATGGTGAGTTTGTCAAATAAAAAAGACGCATGGTTATGGGACGTTGACAGACAGAAGGTGTTCTCGATGAATTCTGTAAAAGGGCTTTAATTTCCGATAGGCAAAGTTGTATCCTCCCTAAATTTGAGTGGAGCAAATGGGTTCCTATAAAATGTAACATTATAGCATGGAGAGGTAATTTATATAGACTTGCTACCAAAGTTAATTTGAGAAGAAGGAACGTGGATATTACATCGGTATTATGCCCTTTTTGCGAAGAATATGAGGAAACTGTTGATCATTTGTTTTTGGCATGCACAGTGTCTATTCGGGTGTGGGCAACTATCAGTGTTTGGTGCAAGATTCCGCAGATCTTTGCTTTCGATTTCAAAGATTTAATGGATATTCGTAATACTATTCAGGGTGGGAAAAAGATGAAAAAGATTATCCGTGCTTTGATTATTATATCGTGTTGGTGTATTTGAAAAGGCAGGAATGACTTGGTATTCAATCAAATTAGGAGAAGCTCACAAGATATTTTGTTAGAGATCAAGTCGAGAGGTTTTTGTGATCAAAAGTAGACGGTCTTGTAAAAATATTAGTTGAAAGGATTGGTGTATATACCCTATGTATATGTTGTAATTTGGCCATTTGCCTGTTTGGACAGGGGGTGTTGTTTTGTATTGGCCTTTTGCCCGTTTAGCTCGGAGGTGTGTTTTAATGAAGTTTTATTTTCAAAAAAAAAAATCCAATTACAACCTTTCTTTGCTTTACCTTCCTTCACACTTTTCTAAATCTGCACAAGATTCAAGATTCTCATATTTTTCAAAATCAGATATATCATCACTTGAGAGATCATTGACATATGACTCAAATGGTGTGAAATCTTTTAATTTTATATCATCTTGAGCATATGGAACCTAGCTATAACCAACAGGTTGGGAGACTTATTGAAACCTAATTCCTTAATTACCTTTTTTTGTAACGTAAAGACTAAAAAATGTTATTCAACAAATTAGAAGAATTTTGAAAAGAGTAAAGTGTAATTCGTGTTCCTCTGGTACGAGGCAAAATCAACTTGAGTCCCTATTTTGAACAAAATGGAAAGTTGCGTCCTTGTGGTTTGAAAAGCGCTACACTTTGAGTCCCTGAGGTTTGTTTTCGTTAGAATATTTTGTTAACTGGGTAACTGAAAATACTGTAGCGGGAGAAAATCGGTCATTTCGCATTCTGAGAAAACCTAACCCCACTCTACCCCCTATTTTTCCCATTTTCACACCCTACATCCCTAACTTTTCCCCCATTTCTCACCAATCCTCACCCTCACCAGCTCCTACTGTCATGCCACCATAAAAACATCTTTCTGGTTGAATTATCTTAGAACAATACGAGACCCAAATTCATCTTTGTAAACCTAGAAAATATATTTTTGAGAACTCAAATGGAGGCAGACTTCTTTTTAAACAAATAATAAAATGATACAAGTATCTTGATATTTTAATTTTATTTTTTGTGCTTATGTTTTCAAAAAAAAACCTAGAATTATGAAAATATAATTTTTGATTTTTTTAATAAATCTATAGATTGGAACATGAAGGGGAGTTCGGAGTTGATTATTTACATATTCGGAAGCAAGAGTTTGTATGAATTGTGTTGATAAGCAGTTATGCACATGTTGGATTATGGATTGATGCATTGGATATAGGGTTTACAGGAAGCGTGTTTTGGATCTAATTTGTGTCTATGTTGGTTAAATTAGGGTTGATTGGATTGTGGATTGATGTGTTGGAGTTAGGGTTTACATGAAGAGTGTTATGGATTGGACGGAAAGGGTGGGGGTATGGAGCCTGCGGTGGGGAAGCGTAAAGGGATAAAAAGGAAGGATAGGGTAAAATGGAGAAAATGACGAGGAAGACGGTGCTAATGATGAGGTCTGTGGTGTTTATTTGTCTGGTTGGTTTTGGCCTTTTGGTGGGGGAGGAGGTAATTGTGTTGGTGGTGGTGTGGTAGTGATGGAGTTTTAAATATCAATTGTTTGTGTATCGGTGGTGGTGTGTGGTGAGGTGATGGTTATGGGATATTAGGGTGGTGGTGGTGGTGGTTGATATGCGCAAAATATAACATATAAATTATATCAAATAAGGTATAGAGTAAATTACGTTTTTGACCCCTGTGGTTATATCACTTTTACTATATTAGCCAAAAATAAGAATTTTTAACATATCTGCCCCATGGTCTCTATAACTAACCATTTTGGCCCCTAAGTCTAGAGATCATGGGGGCCAAAATGGTTAGTTATAGAGACCATGGGGGCAGATATGTTAAAAATTCTTATTTTGGGCTAATATAGTAAAAGTGATATAACCACAAGGGCCAAAAACGTAATTTACTCTAAGGTATAAAATCAACCCTTTTATGTACTAATGTTGGAAAAGGTACGCTTCTTTTTATACTTTTGATTTTCACGAATAAAAGAACTTAAATGTACAAAAGGAACAAATTAATGGCAAAAACCAACATAAATACAAAAGAAGAGAAGTTGATACACCATGCCTACCTTCCAAGCTTCACCCCAAGACCAAAACAACAAATCAGAAGACAAGCACGAGGCCGTGCCCCACTCCAGAGTCCATGAAGAACAAGAGACACGGGGTCGTGTCCCATGGACACGGGTCATGGTCAACTCCCAGATATACAAAATCTCTCAAAGCACAGCAAGTAATAGACCACGGGGTCGTGCCCTCTGACACATGGGTCGTGTGTGCATACAGACTGACACAACTCATTAAATAAAGACAGAGAAGAAAAGGACACATGGTCGTGCCCCCTGGGCACGGGGCCGTGTGAAGGGTCTGTTTCCAGCTATAAATAGAGGTGTTTGGTTCACTTGCAACTTATCCCTTAGAAAACCAATTCTCTCATACCTGCCACCACTCCACCATCACTACAACACCATTATCCATCTTTAGAGTGCTTGTAGTAGTCTCGGGATCCAAGATTGATCATAAGAGTTCTTGTCAAACAAAGGTTATGCTTGGCTAATCTCTTACATCACTTGGTGAAAACAAATCTTTTATGTATTACTTTGATTTCCAAGCTTTAGTTAACTTTTTATTTGGGTATGTATTAATGACTTTAATAACTAGTTTTTTTATATTTTAAGTGAACTTTATTCTATCATCTATTCATGTTTTGTTGATTCACTGATGCGGGCCTTAGTGTGGAGGAGCGGGCCATTTTGTATTTGGAGGCCCAAGATCGTGTAACAAAAGAGGCTTCACTAAAATGGCTCTAACTTGGGCTACGGGGGTCCGTTTTGGGCGTGCGACCAGGCGAAACGAACGTGGGAACGAGCTCCATCTTGCTGCAAATGGCCTACGGCAGTTTGGGTCATCGTCCGGGCCAAAAAACGCTTATTTCTATTAGTTATATACATTTTTATGTTTTTTTGAAGTATTTTGGGCATTTTGTTTTTGGGCTTGTGTTTGGCCCGTTGTCTTTTTGAGGCCCATTTCGAATTTCGGTTTCTATTTATATGTCCCTCTAGTAGTATGAATGATCAGACTTGAATTTTGACATAATTGATTTTTCACTTCAAATTCCGTGCCTTTTGGGTGGAATCTTGGGAGTTGGGGAAGAACACACGGGTATTCTTTGAATCAACGTGTTTGATCTTCGTTTCCGTATCACGCGCTACATCATTCACTCATTCGTGTCTTTACGGTCTATATAAAGCACGTTAACTGTCTGGAAGGGGGTTAGAAGGGTGGTTTGGGTAGAGTTCTTGTCTCGTTCAGTGTATAGATCCTGCGAGGACTTGATTCAAGCTTATTAGGACTTCTCTTGAGGCAGATAGCATCAAATCAGGGAAGTAAGAATGACTTGGATCTCTTAATAATAAACTACTATTAAAACTTTAAACATGCCATGCGGGACTGTATCCCTGCTAACTCAGACCAATATGGCCGAGGGTAGCGCATATTGGTCCACTGCTCTGCCACTCGTACCTTCTGTACTTGTCCGATGTTACCCTACGCTTCTTGCCCCCATGCGACTTGGATACATCCCGTGCAGTCGGCGCAAGGTTAAGGAAGCCAGGTCTTTTGTCAAAGGAACTAAGTGTCAGAATTGATTTTATCGTGGTCCTGACCTCGCGCGCGACTTGGGATACACTCTTGTAGTTGGCGCAAAGTTAGGAAAGTCATCATTTTGGCTTACTTTTGGGTATGGTCTCGCGCGCGACCTGATGCTAACTCATGTGGCCGGCACAGGATTTGAGACCATACCCCTTCACCTTCAAATTCTTTCTATATAACTCTATATTTTCATCACGAGCAAGTTGGTGTTGAATGTTGCATTTATCAACCTCATCATCATATTTTACACAATCATTGTGTAAAGCATCCAACAACTTTTTACTTACCACATCGGTTACATCCAAGATACCAACTCGATCAAGTTCACTTAACATATGGTAACATCTTGTGACTATCTCATTTAAAGTTTCTTCTTCCAAATGTTTTATTGCTGCTATTTTTTTCTTGAGTCGATTCTTATTCTTTCTCTTCATCTCTTCAAATTTTGAAGTAAACATGTTTGACTTTCACAAAAAAAAAAAAAAAAAAAAAAAAAAAAAAAAAAACCCAACTAGAGCTTTGTCACTGAAACAATTAGAAACTTCAAATCTCTCTGAATCGAATCACAACGCATCACACTTTTCAAACTTTAAATTCTTAAAAATTGTAATCTAACGCAATTTTTAAGAGCATACCAAACAGTTCCTAGAATGAAAAATGTTGGCCAACTTAAAAAAATTAAATCAAGCCCAATTTGTTATATAAAAGCCAGTCCAAACAATTTTGTTTACTCAAAGTTATCAGCCCAAATAATAAACACTCAAAAATAAATGGCCCAATAAATCCAATAGTAATCATATTTCAAATTTTTGATCCAAATTATAAAAAGCAGGCTCAATGTAATCAATTTAAGTATTTAACAATATTGATGTTGTTGACCCATAAAATATAAATCACCTACTATTCACGGCCCACTAAAACAAATACACACCAACTCAATCCGAAATCTTGACCCTTGAACGGTGAAGTAGTGAACCAACTGTTTAAATAGCCCAAAGTCAACTCTTTAATGAAAATCCGGCCCACTTATATTTCATTTGCCTTGTCTTTTCAACGAAACCTAACCCAATAGGAATTAGGGGCTGTTTGTTTATCTCTAAATGGTTTCATTAAGGGGCTACATCTGAATCGATTAGATATAGATGTGTTTGGTTCACCACCTCTTAATGGTTCCATTCAGCTCTGAATCTACTATAATAAAAGAAACCAATTTTTGAACACGTATCACTCATTAAAGGCATCCTCAAATACATACTTATCTTATATTAGCTAAATAAATAATAAATTAATATTAAATTTTATCGGGCTACATCTGAATCGATTAGATATAGATGTGTTTGGTTCACCACCTCTTAATGGTTCCATTCAGCTCTGAATCTACTATAATAAAAGAAACCAACTTTTGAACACGTATCACTCATTAAAGGCATCCTCAAATACATACTTATCTTATATTAGTTAAATAAATAATAAATTAATATTAAATTTTATCATATTTTAATAAAATTTTATTCTCAAATCTAAATTGTTAAACTGATATATTTTTAAAACAAATAACTCTCTTTCCTACTTATCTTATATTAAATATATAAATATATAAATAATAAATTGATATTAAGTGTTATCCTAATTTATTAAAAATATAATTTTTTTATTATTTGGTATACAAAATTATATTTATTCAACCCGTGTAAAACGCGGGGTTTTTAAAAATTTAACTTTTATTATTTACTATACAAAATTACATTTATATAACCCGTGTAATACACAAAGTTTTTAAAGATATAACTTTTTTATCATTTGCTATGTAAATTAGATTTATTCAACACGTGTAATACACGGAGTTTTTAAGGATATAATTTTTTTTATTATTATTTGGTAGATTTTTCAACCCAGCATACATGAGTTTTTTTTAAAGATACGACGTTTTTAGTATTTAATATACAAAATTACATTTATTTAACCTGTTTAATACACATGCTTTTTAAAGATATAACTATTTTTTAGATCTATTCAACACGTGTAATATACGAGGATTTTAAGAATGTAATTTTTTTTATCATTTGGTAGATTTATTCAACCCGATTATACACGGGTTTTTTAAAGATACGACGTATTTAGTGTACAAAATTACATTTATTTAATCTGCGTAATACACATGGTTTTTAAAGATATAATTTTTTATTACTTGATATATAAAATTACATTTATTTAACCCGTATAATATGCGAGTTTTATACAGATATAACTTTTTATTATTTAATATATAAAATTACATATATTTTAATTGAGAAAATTTCACTTTTTGTCCTTTATGTTTGCACTGAATTTTGAAATGTACCCTTTAAAACTTTTAGTTTCAATTTATGTCCAAAAAACACATGTTTTGTATCACTTTATGTCATTTCCACCAAACTGAGTTAATTTACTCAGGTAGGTTTATTTAATGCAAGGATATAATTGTCATTTGACCCCTGTATGCATCTTCTTCCTCAATCAGTTTAGGATTTCATAAGCTCTCTTTATCATCTCATCATCTCAGTACATTGTTGACTGCATCAAAATTAAACAAAAGTTTTCATAATCCCAGCTCGAACCGTCACTTTTGAGTTCCTCCCAGCAGAAAATTGAGCCAAATTGTTTAACCCTAACGCCAAATCACCCCTCCATTTTATGACCGA
Organism: Helianthus annuus; assembly: GCF_002127325.2. Classification (NCBI taxonomy): domain Eukaryota; kingdom Viridiplantae; phylum Streptophyta; class Magnoliopsida; order Asterales; family Asteraceae; genus Helianthus; species Helianthus annuus. The sequence goes on along the minus strand of NC_035433.2, from coordinate 137,166,192 downwards.
TACCTCGATGGTTGACTGGACTTGACCGATCGGGTAATCCAGCTCCCGCCGTTAGAGCTCGATGTTGGCTCCATAACCTTATCACCTTTCACCATCTCAATCTCAATCTCATTCTCACTCGAATTCGGTTCCGATTTCTTCTCAACAAAGCCTAACTTATCATTTTCATCATCATCAACCTTAGCCACAACAAACTCAGAAGGTTCTAAAAACATCTCACCTTCCTCTCCATTCGCTAGGGTTTCTGTACCTACCACTAAACTCTCATTAGCCGTCTCAAAAGCCTCTTCTTCACCACTAGCAAAACCCTCGGTTTCATCATCAGTATCCACAACAACATTCAAACTACTACCACTATCCTTAATACTGTTATCATTATTATCAACCGTTTTAACGGAATTTGTAACAACTGCCACTAAAATCAATAATTAGGACAATAATTAGTCAATAAGGAAACCCTAATTAAGACACCCAAATAATTCTGCACTAACCCTAAAATTTTCAGAATGATCGGAATCAGGATCAGGGCCCCTAAAACTCGAGGGGGGTAAACCCTAGTTGATAATTATCTTAATATAAACGTTGCTATGCTCTAATTTGTTGAAAATGTTGATTCACCAAGGCTAGTCCCGAGCCTAGGCAGCCTATAACTAGACTGCTTAGCTTACGGACCGTAAAGGGTAAGCCTTACGGACCGTAAGCCTACCGGACAGCCTTACGGACCGTAAGGAATAGGGCATACGGTCCGTAAGCGAAGCGAAATTCTGGCTATAAATAGCCGACCTTGGCACTTGAACTGTGGTGTTAAAACGTTACACAAAGCTTCTGTGAACGTCGAATTCTAGCTGGTATACTACAATTAAACACACACGATCACGAGGTGCTGCCGCAATCAGGGTAATAACTCGATCGCTATTACGATTCAACGTCCGATCGATTATAACTATCCAACGATTGTCCGAGTGCTGCTCAAATTGAGCTTGTACTTTGATTATTCATTGTGATTTCGACTTGAATGTTTGAGTACTGTTCGAATTCGGACTATGCTCTGTCATTCGTTGTGAATCCATTGAATTATTAAGTATCGCACTTGATAATAGTTGTGAAGGTTTAATCTCGTGAATTGACGTAACTGCTGAATTAGTTACTAATCCCGTTTGTGTGTGCATTATTATTTAAATTAGGTTAGAAGGCTAATCAGTAAAGCTTATACTCTGCTCGTAAATCTGCAATATGAGTCATTCTCTTTTTATCAACTGTTTTACAAAACTCCAAATTATTTTCAAAGTTATAGTTATAGTGATTAAGTCTATGTAATCACCAAGTTACAGCCGGTATGTGGGGTTTTGTATACATTACTTAGTTCCCGTCACACTTGGACAACGAGTTAGCCAAGGGGTGATCTGACCACAGTCACAGACACCATTTGGACAACGAGATAGCCAATGGGTAGTCAAGTGACAAGTACTGTGGGTAGTTGGTTTGATATCAGAAACATTGTAATTCCCCTTAATACTGTAGATTATAACAAATGTGTCGTTTTCAGTAAAATGAATGATTCACTCAGTATTTCCCTGCTGACAAAACCTTTTTCAAACATGTTTCAGGTGATCTGGTATGAGCAAAGAAAAGTGCCGTGGAGCACTCCCAGCTTAGAAAAGTGGCTCACTGTGAATAAATAAATGAACATGTTTTGAAAATAAAGATTTCCCTGAGAAATCACATTATTGTAAATTTTGGGAATTTATTCCTAAATTATGAAACGAACAGTTTAAGTTATTAAAGAGATCCTGTTTTAAAAAGACTTCCGCTGTCGCCTAAATTAAATACCACGGGATTCCTGTCCCGCGGCTCCTGAGACGGGTCAAACCGGATCGTGGGCCGTGATAGGAAAAGGTGGTATCAGAGCCACTGTTTTAAGCTTACTGATTAAGCTCGTTGTTCTAATTAATTTAAGTTTATTAAAAATTGTATTTGTCATTTTGTGAATATATGCTTATTAACTGATTAATTGTTAAAATTACAGTATGGGTAAACAAAAGATTTCTGCTATCTATCGCAAATTAGATAGTACACCTAAAGAACAGGGAACCTCTTCCTCCAAATCTCCTACCAATTTAGAAGAGGGAATCTTTGTCCGTAAGGCCAATTATGAAAACCCACTTACACCGGAGAAAAGAAATTCAATCCTTAGAAAAGGTCAAGAGAAAAAGAAACCCCGAACCAAGAGAGTGAGGATTAACCCAAAAATTCAGGAAATTAATAATAATCCACCAGAAGAAAATAACTTAGATGAAAAACGGGCAAATCTGTATCTGCTCACCACTGTAGCAGAAAATACAAATCTTTAAGCTTTAAACCTAGAAATATTTACTTCCCAGTAAATAAATAAATAAATCTGAGTGTGTTCTGTTTGTTGTATGTTGTACAAATTGGTATGCAATAAAAAAATGTTTATTTGTTAAGCTTTGTTCCAAAGTTTTAACTTAGCATTTTGTGCATTTTTGCATATATGTCGTACAGCATGAATGAGATGTCGGAAGCATTTCAGAATCTCAACCTCTATCCTGTGCCAATTGAAGTCTCCCACAACTTCACTGGTTATATTGCTGACATAGAGGAACCTCTGGAATTCCAAGCTCCACCGCTGGAAAAAGCCAAACCTAAAAAGAAGAGAAGATATGTAGGGTGGCGAAAAGTGCGCAGAAGGAAACCTAGGAGACTCCCTAAAATAGAAAATCATGTAAGTGTGAGCAAGGGAAAAGAAATAGAAACCGGAGAAAATTCTAAGCCAGCAGAAATAGGGATAGACCTAAAGCAAAAGGGAATAGAGATCGGAGAAAGCTCTAAACAGTATGAGGAAATCACATTCCAGGAAGAAATAAACCGCCTACTGGATAATTGTGATGTTCTAGAGCCTATCAACAATAATCTCTTCTCTTATCCTGCTACAGCCCAATTCCCAATAAACCTAGGACCAGCTATTCCAGACCCACTAGTTCACAACCGACCATTAGGCCAAATGGAGGAATGGTGGACCAATGACTGGCAATTCCAAAATATAGTTAATAGTCCCTATAGTTTTCTCCCACAGTTCGATCCAGAACCTGTCCCTGATCCGCCAATGAGCTATGAAAATTTAGCTGAGCTACGTCAGTTTGGTGAAGAACTGATAGGAACCGGGAATAGGATCCGGGAAATGGGGGAGCAGATTTCTTGGAAGTACGACGAGAGGGAGCGTCGTTACTAAAACTACCAGTGGACCAAAAGATAGGAAGGGTTGGAAAAAGTTTGTTTATATTATAACTGATATAGTAGAACTGATTCTGTAAAATGGGCAATAAAACACTGTAAGATAAAAAGTGTGTATTGAAGCAGGTATAATATATAAAACAAAACAAAAGTCGAAGTATCGACAATTTTGGCTATACTTGCATGTTATGCTAATCTATGTGTTTATATGTGATTATATGTGATTTTGGTATTAATAATTAGACACTAATAATTTCTATTAATACTAATTAGCAGATGGAAAACGCTAATAATGAACCAGTTAATGAAGTAAATCAGTCTGAGCAAAATCAGGAAGATCAATATATAACTAGACAAGATATTGAATACTTTGTTGCTCAAGGGATAGCCAATGCTATTCCAGAAACTGTGGCTGCTGTTCAGAAACCTGCCGAACCACAATTAATTCCTAGTAAACGTATTCCGGAAGATAACGGCAGTAACAGCATAAATGGAGGCGGCAATCATAACGATCATGATCCGCAACAGGCCCCACTCCCTAAAAGAATGAAAGCTGCAACGCCTGGTTGCACTTACAAAGAATTTCTTGCCTGTAAACCCGCAGAATTTGCAGGTAATGAAGGGGCAACTGCAACACTGCGTTGGTTAGAGAAAACCGAGGCAGTAATTGCAATAAGTAAATGTGCTGAAGAAGATCAAGTGATGTATGCATCAAACTTGTTCAAAGAAGGGGCGTTAGAATGGTGGAACACGGTGCTACAAGCAAAGGGAAGAAGGGTGGCTTATGCAATGAATTGGGAAGAATTTAAGAGTCTTGTCGAAAGAAAATTTTGTCCCGAATACGAAAAGGAACAAATGGCAAACAAGTTCCTGAGTCATCGTATGATAGGTGTAGACTTTCGAGGATATACTTCGACATTCTTCGAATATGCGAGAATGGTACCTTCCCTGGCTTCGCCAGAACCGGTACTTATTTCCCGTTATATTTGGGGATTAATTGGAGAAATCCGTAACATCGTTAAAGCTGCGAGACCACGCACGATTGACGATGCTGTGGAATTAGCTAATACCTTAACCGATGAACTAATCCGCACCAGAGAAGAAGATCGCAAGAAGGAATTGGCTCAGAAGATTACCCAAGGATTTCGTGTGGGTAATAATAGCAATAAATTTAAGAAAAGAGGAACCGGGCAATACTCGTCACCTCCTTTCTGCAGAAATTGCAAAAAGAAACACTATGGACAGTGTAATATATTTTGCAACTTCTACAAGGCGAAAGGACATCGGGAAGAAGACTGCAGAAGGAAAACAAGAATCTGTTATAACTGCGGAGAAACAGGGCATATCAAACCTGAATGTCCTAAGTTAGCTAAACCAGCAGACAGTAGAGCTAAAACGACTGAAGGAACTACTAAGAAAAATGCGCGAGCATTCCAGCTGACCACTCAAGAAGCCGAACTCATTCCAGACGTGATAGCGGGTACGTTCTTAGTACATAACGTCTATGCAAAAGTATTATTTGATTCCGGTGCAAACCAAAGTTTCATTAATACTGCATTCTGCCAAGCTCTTAACTTACCTCTAAATACCCTTAGGCAGATCTTTACTGTTGAAACGGCAGATGGAAATTCTGTCAACATAGACAAGGTCTTGCAAGAAGTGAAGATAGAATTGTTAGGTCATAAGTTTCCTGCAAACCTGTTACCTATTAATTTAGCCGGATTCGATGTAGTACTAGGAATGGATTGGTTAATTGCCAACCATGCACGAATCCTGTGTGATAAGAATTCCGTAGAAATTCGTACCCCTACAGGAGAAGTAATCCTAATTACAGGAGATAGACCTCGAAAGCCACTGAAATTCATTTCAGTATTGAAATTGGCTAGTTATTCAAGGAAACAAGAAATGGTGTATATGATTTCTGTAATCATTAACACTAAAAGTAAGGAACTCCAGAACATCCCTATAGTTTCAGAATATCCAGATGTTTTTCCAGAAGAGTTACCTGGGTTACCACCTGATAGGGAAGTAGAGTTTAGAATTCATCTAATTCTAGGTACTACACCAATAGCTAAGGCACCTTATCGATTAGCACCTACTGAAATGCTAGAATTGAAAAAGCAATTAGATGAATCACTAAGCAAAGGATTCATACAACCTAGTTCATCCCCTTGGGGTGCGCCAGTGTTGTTTGTGAAAAAGAAAGATGGATCAATGAGAATGTGTATCGATTATAGGGAATTGAATAAAGTTACAATTAAGAACCGATACCCATTACCTAGGATTGATGATCTTTTTGATCAATTGCAAGGAGCTAGGTATTTCTCTAAAATAGATTTAAGATCTGGATATCACCAGTTGAAAGTGCAAGAGGAGGACATACCTAAAACTGCTTTCAGAACTAGGTATGGTCATTATGAGTTTACAGTCATGCCCTTTGGATTAACAAATGCTCCAGCTGCATTTATGGACATGATGAATAGGATCTGTAAACCATATTTGGATAAATTTGTAATCGTGTTCATTGACGATATACTCATTTATTCCAAAAGTCAGGAGGAACATTGTGAGCACTTGCATGTACTCTTAACCTTGTTAAGAAAAGAAAAGCTTTATGCCAAATTCTCGAAGTGCGAATTCTGGCTACAAGAAGTGCAATTTTTAGGTCATATGGTGAATCACGAAGGAATTCACGTAGATCCTGCTAAGATAGAAGCAATCACAAATTGGAAAGCTCCACGAACGGCTATGGAAGTTAGAAGTTTTCTAGGATTAGCTGGATATTATAGACGATTTATTAAAGATTTCTCTAGGATAGCTGTACCTTTAACTAAGCTAACCTGTAAAGCCGTTAAGTTTGAATGGGGATCTAGACAAGAGGAAGCTTTTAGGATTCTAAAGCACAAATTGACAAATGCTCCAATTTTAGCTTTACCCGAAGGAACCAAGGATTTTGAAGTATATTGTGATGCTTCAAAATTAGGATATGGATGTGTATTGATGCAACGCAAAAAGGTAATTGCGTATGCCTCTAGGCAATTGAAAAGGCACGAAGAAAACTATACAACTCATGATCTAGAGTTGGGAGCCATAATTTTCGCCCTTAAAATTTGGAGACATTATCTGTATGGAAGTAAATTTACTATCTATACGGACCATAAGAGTTTAAGGTATATATTTGGGCAAAAAGAATTAAACATGAGGCAAAGAAGGTGGATGGAAATCTTAAGTGATTACGACTGTGATATTCAATATCACGAAGGAAAAGCAAACGTAGTCGCAGATGCCTTAAGTCGTAAATATCATGAAAAGCAAAAGCGAGTCCGTGCTCTTAGATTAAATCTACAATTAGATTTAATGGAACGAATAAAGGAAGTTCAGGAAACGGCAATCAAGGACGATGCTGAAGGAATGAAAGGTTACCTAAAGGAATTAGAACAAGGAAAAGATGGAATTTGGAGATTCCACAAGAAACGAGTTTGGATACCTAAGCAAGGAGAATTAAGAAATAAGATTTTAGAAGAATCTCATAAATCTAGGTATACTGTACATCCAGGAAATAATAAGATGTACCAAGATTTAAGAAATAATTTTTGGTGGATAGGAATGAAAAAGGATATAGCCGAATACGTATCTAAGTGTTTAACCTGTTCACAAGTTAAAGCCGAACATTAGACAACCTTCAGGACTACTACAACAGTTAGAAATGCCTGTATGGAAATGGGAACTCATAACAATGGATTTTGTTACTAAGTTACCCAAAACCAGAAAAGGTAATGATGCTATTTGGGTAATTGTGGATCGATTAACCAAATCAGCTCATTTTCTACCAATAAAGGAAACCTTTAGCATGGAAAGGTTAGACAAGTTGTATGTAGATGAAGTAGTATCCTTACATGGAGTCCCACTCTCCATTGTATCGGATAGAGATAGTCGTTTTACTTCCCGTTTCTGGACAAGTTTCCAAGAAGCAATGGGAACTCGACTTAATTTAAGTACCGCATATCATCCTCAAACGGACGGACAAAGTGAAAGGACGATACAAACCCTGGAAGACATGCTCCGAGCATGTGTAATTGACTTTGGTGGTAATTGGGATAGCCATTTACCATTAATTGAATTCTCCTATAACAATAGTTATCATTCGAGCATCGAAGCTGCTCCATTCGAAGCACTGTATGGACGCAAGTGCAGAACTCCCGTTTGTTGGGCAGAGATAGGAGAAAGCCAGTTATCAGGACCAGAGATTGTGCAAGAAACTACTGACAAGATATCGCAAATCAAGGAAAGACTGAAGACTACTAGAGATCGTCAGAAGAGCTATGCAGATAATCGCCGTAAGCCGTTAGAATTCCAAGTCAGAGACAAAGTACTTTTGAAAGTATCTCCTTGGAAAGGAGTAGTACGATTCGGTAAGAAAGGAAAACTGAGTCCCAGATATGTTGGACCATTCCCAGTGATCCAACGAATAGGACCGGTAGCTTATCGTTTACAACTACCAGAAGAACTAGTTGGAGTACATGATGTGTTTCACGTATCCAATCTCAAGAAATGTCTATCAGACGAATCCCTGGTAGTACCTCTTCAAGATGTAGAGGTAAATGAAAAGCTGAAATTCGTAGAGAAACCCCTACAAATAGAAGATCGGAAGATTAAGTTTCTCAAACATAAACGACTGGTGTTGGTCAAAGTCAAATGGGAATCCAAGAGAGGACCAGAATATACTTGGGAACTGGAATCAGAGATGAAGCGAAAGTATCCTCATCTGTTTCAGTAAATCTCGAGGACGAGATTTTTCTCAAGGTGAGGAAGATGTAACAACTGCCACTAAAATCAATAATTAGGACAATAATTAGTCAATAAGGAAACCCTAATTAAGACACCCAAATAATTCTGCACTAACCCTAAAATTTTCAGAATGATCGGAATCAGGATCAGGGCCCCTAAAACTCGAGGGGGGTAAACCCTAGTTGATAATTATCTTAATATAAACGTTGCTATGCTCTGATTTGTTGAAAATGTTGATTCACCAAGGCTAGTCCCGAGCCTAGGCAGCCTATAACTAGACTGCTTAGCTTACGGACCGTAAAGGGTAAGCCTTACGGACCGTAAGCCTACCGGACAGCCTTACGAACCGTAAGGAATAGGGCATACGGTCCGTAAGCGAAGCGAAATTCTGGCTATAAATAGCCGACCTTGGCACTTGAACTGTGGTGTTAAAACGTTACACAAAGCTTCTGTGAACGTCGAATTCTAGCTGGTATACTACAATTAAACACACACGATCACGAGGTACTGCCGCAATCAGGGTAATAACTCGATCGCTATTACGATTCAACGTCCGGTCGATTATAACTATCCAACGATTGTCCGAGTGCTGCTCAAATTGAGCTTGTACTTTGATTATTCATTGTGATTTCGACTTGAATGTTTGAGTGCTATTCGAATTCGGACTATGCTCTGTCATTCGTTGTGAATCCATTGAATTATTAAGTATCGCACTTGATAATAGTTGTGAAGGTTTAATCTCGTGAATTGACGTAACTGCTGAATTAGTTACTAATCCCGTTTGTGTGTGCATTATTATTTAAATTAGGTTAGAAGGCTAATCAGTAAAGCTTATACTCTGCTCGTAAATCTGCAATGTGAGTCATTCTCTTTTTATCAACTGTTTTACAAAACTCCAAATTATTTTCAAAGTTATAGTTACAGTGATTAAGTCTATGTAATCACCAAGTTACAGCCGGTATGTGGGGTTTTGTATACATTACTTAGTTCCCGTCACACTTGGACAACGAGTTAGCCAAGGGGTGATCTGACCACAGTCACAGACACCATTTGGACAACGAGATAGCCAATGGGTAGTCAAGTGACAAGTACTGTGGGTAGTTGGTTTGATATCAGAAACATTGTAATTCCCCTTAATACTGTAGATTATAACAAATGTGTCGTTTTCAGTAAAATGAATGATTCACTCAGTATTTCCCTGCTGACAAAACCTTTTTCAAACATGTTTCAGGTGATCTGGTATGAGCAAAGAAAAGTGCCGTGGAGCACTCCCAGCTTAGAAAAGTGGCTCACTGTGAATAAATAAATGAACATGTTTTGAAAATAAAGATTTCCCTGAGAAATCACATTATTGTAAACTTTGGGAATTTATTCCTAAATTATGAAACGAGCAGTTTAAGTTATTAAAGAGATCCTGTTTTAAAAAGACTTCCGTTGTCGCCTAAATTAAATACCACGGGATTCCTGTCCCGCGGCTCCTGAAACGGGTCAAACCGGATCGTGGGCCGTGACAGAATTAACTGCACCATTGGTATCATTAACAACAGTTTCAGTCTCAGCTTTATCATAAGAAACAGAATTAAAACCTGTGAGAGACGTGTCTTCCTTGGAGTCCATGAATTCTGAAAGGTTTACAAGAGCAATTGCAACGATAAAAAAGGAAATTAGAGAATTAGGTTTTATGTTTATGAGGAAATTTGAAGGATAAGAGTATAGATATGAGCGAGATAAGGTTTTTTGTTGAAGGGATGAAAATGTTCGTAGCCGCTATGTGTGTGTGTGTGTGCAGGTATTTATTTTGGGTTTTTGGGGCTTTTCTTTCTTGCTGGGCTTCGGTTTGATTTGACGGATTTGCCCCTAAGCTGATTGAGGAAGATGATGCATACAGGGGTTAGATAGGGGCGATGAATAAAGTATAAACTTCAAATGACAATAATACCCTTGTATTAAATAAACCTAACTGAGTAAATTAACTCAGTTTGGTGGAAAGGACATAAAGTGATACAAAACATGTGTTTTTTGGACATAAATTGAAACTAAAAGTTTTAAAGGGCACGTTTCAAAATTCAGTGCAAACATAATGGACAAAAACTGAATTTTTCTCTATTTTAATTTTAGGGGCTGTTTGGCAACCTCTGAATGGGTAAGTGCTGAACCAGTAAGAGGTCTGAATGGGTAAGAGACTCTGAACCAGTAAGTGCTGAACCAAAAAGTGCTGTTTGGTTGGACCTCTGAATGACTATGCACAATGACTACTTTACCCCTCTGAACTATTTTATGTTGAATGAAATCTATCTGTTTGGCTAATGCTCTCGAATGACTGAAAAAGAATGATGAATAATTATAAAAGCAAAATACTTAACATCAACTAAAATCCAAATTACACATAAATCCTACATAATCCATGAAAACATTCTAAAATTTAAATATAAATGAATATTTTACACGCAATTTTAATTTTAATCATTTCAAATTAGTTGACTAGCTATCTGGTTACGCAAAGTAGCCATATACTCGATGCCTTGTGAACCTCATTCAATGTCACCATCACTTTCTCCGCCTTGTACATCTGAAAACACAGTGTTCTCGCCGTAGTCCATAAATAATACAAAACAAAGTAAAAGCAAGATTCAATCAAATTGAACATCAAATATCATAAAAGCACATCAACAGTTATAAAATATAAGCATTTACCACTCATGATTCAGTCTTCATATCCAATCAATAAAAAATGAAAATATAATTATCAAACAATTAGCTACTGACAGACTAACCATTTCAACTGATTATTAATATGCTTTTGTGTAGCTAGCTAATATGTATGTATGTATTAGGTGGTATCAAGGTTTAAAAGAATAAATATTATATATTTTATGTCTTTTAACTTTATATATTATGAAGAGAGTACACACATGTTTGTCTATGAACATTCAAAGCGATGTAAATGAATGCAATATTCATGCACAAACCATTTCAACTGCATGTTCTAAAACTGAAAACATGTGCAGTAACTACGGGTGCAAACGAAATCGACTAAAAAAAAAGCTCGAACGAGCCAAGCTTAAACGAGCTCGAGCTCGAGCCCGAGCCTAAACACAAGCTCATTTAGTAAACGAGCCCGAGCCCGAGCTTCGCTTATCGAGCTCGATCCAGCTCGCGAGCTTAAACGAGCTATCATATGTTAAACGAGCTCGGGCTTGGCTCGGCTCGACTCGTTTGCATCCCTAGCAGTAACAATGTAACATAAGTACATAACCCGTGTTGCACTGTTGTTATGTAGGTTAGTTTGTATCATTAGTTCAAACCATAATCTAAAATGTTGATGAGCAGGATCTTTAATTAAAAATATTGTTTGGAAACTAATCAACTAAACTGGCAACAAAATGCACGTCTATGCAAATTGACAATAGCAAGCACATGAACTAGAAGATCAGTTCATCTCAATTGGCAGTTAATTTAACTTTGCATAAGACTGTAGTTTGAGACTACATGTGTGGTCATATAGACCTTTTCTAACCCCTTACATACTTGGGCTTTTTACCTCGTATACTAACATATAAGAGCACATCATATCTTTGGAATTTGACATTCAACAGAAAACGACACGATCAACTACACTGAGAATCAAACAATCAATTGGATTTGTCAGATACAAAAACACAGGGCTAAAGTAACTTTCAGGAACTTTTGAAGAGAGAATCGCATCAAATTTTAAACAAAGAAAGTACGACAATCATATCTGGATTTTAGACATTACTAGAATACTAGGTCATTGATCAAAAACATATATGAACACATCATATCTACAGAATTTAACAGTATCAATCTCCAACACACAAACAAGTAAAACTTTAGGATAATCTACCAGACGACCTCGAATCAAACAACTAATCAAATTCATCAGATGTAAATCAAAGATGAAATCGAGGAGATTCACTGATCATATCCGGAATTTGAACAATTATTATTCAAAAACTAGGTCATCAATCAAAAAAACATATGGAAACATGTAAGAACAAGTACAGATGCAGGCGATATTACCACCAGTCACCAGATGACGAGATTTGCTTGGAATTGGGTAATCGAAGCCTTGATGTGCTTGGATGGTGGTGGTTTGCGTGATCGCCAGAGGAAGAGAAAGATGAGAGGAACGTGACGTGCGTGGGTATTTAGGTCAAGTTTTCATTCAGCGATATCTTCAAATCTGAATCGGTCAGAGGCACACTGAATCATTCAGATGTGTCCACTAAGCAAACCAAACACCCTTAACTCTGAACCATTAAGATGTAGCCTCTTAATGGAATCATTAAGAGGCTACCAAACAGCCCGTTAGACGTGTAATAAACGAGTCTGAATGAAAAATAATAAGGGGCCGTTTGGCAACCTCTGAATGGGTAAGTGTTGAACCAGTAAGAGGTCTGAATGGGTAAGAGACTCTGAACCAGGAAGTGCTGAACCAAAAAGTGCTGTTTGGTTGCACATCTGAATGACTATGCACAATGACTACTTTACCCCTCTGAATGAAATGTATCTGTTTGGTCAGTGCTCTGAATGACAGTTCTGGAAAATTAATAATAATAAAATGAAAACAAATAACATTATAGAAAATCCAAATTACATATAAATCCTTCAAAATTCTTAAAAACATACTAAAATTCAACTAGAAATTAATAATTTGCGTAGAATTTTAATTTTAAACATTTCAAATTAGTTGACTAGCTATCTGGTTACGCAAAGTAGTCATATACTCGATGTCTTGTGAACCCCATTCTATGTCGTGAACGAACTGCCCAACATTTTCTCCACCTTGTATTTCAGAAAACACAGTGTTCTCGCCATACTCCACAAATAATTGATCACGAATATTGCATTTCCTTATAAAATTATGGACAGCGAAACAGGCGATCACTATGTCCCTTTGGATTGGAAAAGAAAAGGGAGCCATTTGCTTTAAGATTGGGAATCTCGCCTTCAAAACACCATATGAGCGCTCAATAACATTTCTGAGTTGTGCATGGGCATGATTGAATTTTTCTTCCTTAGTTAACGCACGTTGTCGTCGAAAATCGGCTAACCAATATCTCGTATTACGGTAGGGAGTCATAAATCCACGAGTGTTGGTGTATGCAGCGTCACAAAGATAATATTTATCTGTAAACACCAGTATCAAAATTGTTACATAAATAATAGGTAATTTATAAATAATTAAAGTTAAAATGATTAAAAACCTGGTGGGGGGAAGGAAAACCCGGAAGTTGGGTTAAATGCTACTTCTTTTAAAACTCGTGAATCATGTGCAATCCCCTCCCATCCGGCCCATACAAACGTGAATATCATATCAAAATCACAAATTGCTAAGACATTCTGAAAGCATTCACCCTTTCCTCTTCCCCTATAACGAGTCTGTTGATCAACAAGCACGACTGCATGTACAAGAGTTCCATCTAGCGCACCTATTGCTCCAGGGAATATTTGTTTTAGCTTTCTATGTCGTTCTGAGGTATTTGCGATTGCATTAGAAGATGTTGGATTTATAACTTCTCTTGCAAAACTCATCATTGCATTTAGGACCTCATGAAAACATCTATGAATTGTTTCTGTTGAGTGCTGAAACCTTCGTTTAACCATTCGAAAACGTTCATTATGGCCTATGACTGTTAAAAACATAGCCAACTTTTCTTTAAAACTTATTGACCTACTACTTTTCAACCAATTTTTTTCTTTAAAATGATTGCACAATAGTACAAATGCATCACGTGAAAGACGCATCAACTCATGACACTGTGTAGAAGATCCATGCAACAATTCTTGTGTGTATGCATGACCGGTCAATGCCGAATTCAGGTCTCTTATCTTTTCATTTCTTTTTCTTTTTGAGTCTAACCGTTTCCAATACCAACAAAGGAGAATGAAAACTATAATCTGGTCGTCAGGATCCATAGGCTACCTGTCATAAACATTAAACCAAAATTCAAGATGAACAAAAAACATGCTTGACATAATATCCCCAGAATCATCTAAAAAAACATCCATAACAATTATCCACAGAATCATCTAAAAAAACATCCATAACAATTTGTGCAACAAAACCCTATGCATAAAACATCCATAACATGACACCCACAAAACCCTATCCGATCAATCCATACTTTGCTCCAGCATTCTTGACCCATAGCTCACAACTTTGCGGCTGAAGTCGTAACCACACTTTCCTAATATCCGCACCAAAAAGCAAAAGTGCCGTTTGATATTTCACATCTAACTCTCCCCATCCCATTGTCTCCAACTTCTCCATGCATGCATCAATATCATTAGAAAGATTGTGTTTCTCTATCAAGATCTTTGCCACCTTAGTAATGCAGTCCCCAACTTCATCTATTGTTGCCTTATCTTTTCGTTTCTCCCTTTTTTTAGACCGACCTGATGCCTCCTCAGTAGCACCTTGAGTTGGGGGTTCCATTTGACCGCACTCGATATCCTCAATACCATTTAAATTGTGGTCAAACACTTCCTCAGAAGGATGAGGAAGTGTAGAAGATGGTCCCCAACTGTCAAAGCCGTTCGAAGTAGATCCCTCAAACAGTTGAACACAAAGCTCGGGGAAAGAAAGTGGCGCGCTTCTCAAAGCTTCTACGTATTTGTTTGACTGTGTAGAAAAATAATATAAAATAGTATAAGATAATTGAAATATAATAATAACTATTATTTAGAAAAACTAAATACCTTTATCTCTAGTTGCCATTCTTCTTCTGATAAGTTAAAGGTGTTTGTTACAGGATTATAAACGTTGCCGGTTTTGTTCTTAAGCTTTGACCAAGCAGCAAATTTTGATTTTAGATAATCATAGCGGTTCTTCATTTGTTTTTGATCCGCTATGAAATTGTGTTCAGTTTTCAACTTTTCCGCCACATTCTTCCATGAGCTTTGTTTAAGGCTGCTTCCTTCACGGCCATGGAGTGTTACTTCTACAATACATGCTTCAAGAAATGTTTTGTCAACACTCTCTTGCTTCCAACTAATCCTACCCTTTTTATTTGTCATTTCTTTGAACATATCAAAACAAATAAAAGCAAGATTCAATAACGTCAAACATCAAATACCATACAAGCACATCAATAATTAAGCATATGATCTCGAGTAGCTCGCGAGCTTTATTTTAGGCTCAAGCTCGGCTCGGGCTCGATAAGGCTCGACTCGTTTCAAGTTTTTTCTTGAGCCGATCTCGAGTAGCTCGCGAGCCGCGGCTCGTTTGCACCCCTAGTAAATGATACTGCTGATCTGGTGCTCAATTATTTATAAATGATTTTTTTTTTATTTATACATAGAGGAGGCTAAAAATGAGTTGAACATAGTAAATGATACTGTTGTAGGATCGTACGCCGACCTATACGAGTCGTTCAGAGGTAATCTCCCGTGTTTCAGATGCGGAATAATAAGAAACAAAGGTAGAAATAGCACACACTTCACTCTAACTGCTTGTTTTATTGATTTGACAGCTTTTACAGTTCAAACGTCACACCGGCAGAGCTTCGGTGCGGAAATCAACTCTCATTCCCTCTGGTTCGCTCATAAGACACCTTTATATAGGGTGTCTGGTTCGGTTTTGTGACCAGTGTCCATAAAAGCGGACCACACAAGTGTCACAAAAGCGGACCTCTATCATTTGTCCCTAAAAGCGAACCTAGGTCACAAATATCATACACACTCGCATTTTCTCGTATTTCGTGCCCTAATCTATACATTACAATGTAAGACCCAATCCTAGACGAAATCAACAGATGTAGTGCACCAACAGACTCCCCCTCAGATGTTGATGGAGTCGACTATCGAACACTGACGCTGTGTCTTTAAGATTTCTTGTCTTGATCAGTCTCTGGGCTTCTTTCTCTCTATCTTCAGACTCCCCCTCTCGATTTACTGTCATTCTTTTGTTCTTCAGTGACATCTTCAGGATCGTTGTCTGGCTCTACACAGGCTTTCAGGATCGATCAACCTGGCTCAAACAGAGGTCTTCAGATATTGAAACCTGACACTCTATCTTCAGATCCAAGATCGAAACCTGGCTTTCCTGCACATTCTTAACCCAGAAATAAATTTTCTAATTTTATCAATTTTATGTGCACCAACACTAACATGTAACCGTGCACCAACACAGACTCCCTCTCAAACCAAACCCAAATTCTGATAAACCACATGAAAGGTTATATTATGAAAGCATTTAATTTCACACAAACACTCCCCCTCAAATACTGCTCATCATGTTTAGCACGCGGAATTTTGAATATCAGTTTTCCAACATCAGTTGTCGAAAATCTTTTTGACTTTTTCAAAAATTTATGCTAAAACACACCGAAAATCTTTTGGATTTTGAAATAAAGAAACTTGAAATGCAATAACAGAAATATTTACAAACAATATTTTTGTGGGTTCGTGTAAGAGGATCATATCAGTTTATGAGACATGTCACTAACACCGTTAAGCTTGATTACATTTTTAGTTCAAACCAATTCACCTAGATTGTCAGTATATCGGTCCACTGAAATTTTCATACAAAGTTCAATTGATCCGAGATACGATATTATTGTCTTAAGAACTTAAACTTATCCGTGTGTCCCACTACTTGAATATACTCCCGTATCCAGATCCCAATATCCAGTCTTACAGGTGAGTATACCACAGATGATATCTGTTCAGGGGTTAAATGCGAAACCGTGAGAGTTCAGGTCAGAACTTCCGTTCAGCAGAGAGATGACGGCTCGACTTTTGGTGTGTCCCCTTTAGAGGATCTTTTGATTACAACAACAGCGACTATCAATTTTATTGTTTCATCAGCTTGCTGAGGGCGATGCTGTGTTTCAAGCATTTGCGGAAAGCATTATCCGGGGACTAGGTCAGTACTTCCATACAGCAGAAGTCCCGGGATAATACCCCAGATATCACTAAGCATAAAGACCTAGTATCTCAGAATAAGGGACCTTTCAAACAAGATTTCAGGGGTTACCTATATATCCAAGTTTGTGTTAACCCACAGAACAAGCAAGTTTGAAATTTAGTTTATATCTCGTCACAATTTACTAAATGTGTAAAAACCTACTGGCACATCCTCAGTGAGATTGTTTATCACATTTTATCTTTACATTTCTTTAGCATGTTGTGACAGCCTACTGATGTACTATCATTTCCTCTTTTCATAACGAAACTCATTTTTGAATTTTATCATGTTTTTTGGCTTTTTCAAATTTTCTAATGTTTTTGGATTTTCTGAAATTTTCTACTCCCCCTAAAATGCAAACACATTAAAGAAATTTGAAAACTACTAGACTCTTGACCCACTAGAAACATGAAAAGTAAAACAAACTATACAGAAACTTGACAACTGACATCGAATCACATCAAATCGCCATTCACTTGGCATAAACAATCAGAACTCCCCCTATCACAAACCATTTTCTCATTTAGATTTCAAAACACTTAAGTTTGTTTTAATCGAAATGACTTTTCCGGAAAATGGATTTGTGTTGATAAAAACCACTTGTAGGTTTATCATTTTTAAATACGGGGATGTGGTTCATCATCTTGTCTATCTTTTACCCATATGTAGTAAATCAAGTACAATTTAATGTCCCTGATTTACCATTTGCAATCAAGCAACCTCTAAACCAATTGTAAAAATAACCACTTGTAAAAATACACAATACCACTTGTAGGAATGTTACGTCAACATCACAATTTTACCAATCAGGATGCCGATTCCTGCTTCGCACTTACCAACCTGGAAGCTCCGGCGTAGTCCTTCAACCTGTAAAATCCAAAACACTATTCAAATTCTTTCAAACAAACTATTCAAACACTAGAAAGATGCCGATTCCTGATCCACGATATAAACTTGGGATCTCCGGCATAGTCCTAAAACTATTATGGAAAACAAACATCCATCCAAGTCTTCTCAGACTTGATGGATTTCAACTCTTGAGCAGTAGGGTTGTATGTTGCCTTTTTCGTGGCATAAAAATCTTTAACCCCCTTTGCTCTCCCACTCAGCATTTTCCCAAAAATCTTTTTAACATTCCCGTTGAATGTTTTCTCGACATCAAAATCTTTTTTCTCAATGTAAAACTGATTTGAAATCTCAGTTTTTCCAATTTTCTTCTTAACTTCCTCAAATTTTAGTGACGGAAATTCTTCATCATTCACTAAAATTTTCTTCTTAACTTGTGGCTCTTCTGGCTTTGTGGAACCAGATTCATCGCCGACATTCACATCAACCTTTTTAACAACCCACACCTGGTTGTCTTTTTCTTTCTTTTTGTAAAAATTCTTTTCCGAACACTCACCAACCTCATATTTAGAATTTTCAAAACATTTAAGTCTATCGGTTGGTGGTTCAACATCAATAACTTTTTCTTTTAGTTTCTGAGAAACTCCCTGTTTTGTTTTTGCATTTGCAGAACAGTTCCATGCAATGTGACCAGTTTCATTGCATCTGTAACACGTACGAGTCTCCCTTTGATAAAACACTTCAGTTCCATTCTTCTTTCGCTCAGCAAGAAACTCTTGGTTTGACTGTCTCCAGAATGGTTTCTTCTGTTCTTCATCTGAGCTTCCACCTGACACAAATTCTGTTTTTGTTTTAGAATTTTTACCATTTTTATAATTTTCTGGTGGAACAAATCCTAATCCTTTCTTTTTGTAGCTACGATTTTGGTTAGGTTTCTTTTGAAAACCAGAACCAGAATTGTAACCTTTTTTCTTGTTTAAACGTTGTTGAACTCTTGAAGTGTATTTTTTAGGTTTTTCAGTAATATTGATTTCTGTCATTTTGAAAACCTTTTTGATCATGTCAAAACGAACACTTCTTATTGGAAATTCTTTATCATAGTATAATTTGTCCGAATCATTTAAAGTATATGCAACTTCAAATGTTTCATCATCCAAATTTGCTTTCGATAACAAAAATTCTTTACTGTAACACCGTTTGACCGACGAATTTTGACTGTTAACTGACGACTTTGACCCTCCAGACTCAGATTTCGACTCGGACTCCTCATCAGTATCCAACACCTGATCGACCACCTTTTTAATTAACTCAGACTCATGATCGGTATCGGACGAGGTAAACGTGACATCGATGTTGTCTGGTAAAACGTCACTTGTGTCGGTTTTTAACTTTATATTGACTGCTTTCTCAAGTTGCTCCTCATTTGGTTTCCTAGGAGAATACCCATCCCAAATTGGAGGCGGACACTTGTTATAGCTAACAGTCGGTTTCTTACCACAGTCTTTCTTCTTCTTTGGCTTCTCGTCTTGAAAAGCTTCCAATCCTGCAACAGTTGGGTAAACACGATCAATGAGATAATCAGAAGTAGAATAGCTTAACAATAACCGCCTAATTCTCTCATTTTCGATCTTTTCAGTTTCCAACTCTTGCTTCCATTTGGCACTCTCTTCAATGTAGAAATTGATCGCTTTTTGTTTTGACATCAAAGTTGCATTCATCATTGTCAGTGCCTGTTCTCTTTCTGAGTTTGTCGTTTGGAGACCAATTACTGTTTTGTTCAAGACATCGTATGATTCTTTCACATAATTGAGGTTAAACAGTAACTGTTCCTTCTTCTTCTCGTACTCAGCTATAATGTCGTCTTTTGCTGAACATTTCTTACAAGCTTCCAAACACTTCTCACAAGGCTTGACGACTTCAACAATCTTTTCAATCTCGATTGTTTTCACAACTTCTATCACCTTTTCAGCTACAGTCACTTTTTCTTCTTCTTTCTTCACTTCGGTAACCTTCTCAGCAACATTTTCAACATTTTGAACATCACCTTCACACTTCTCTTGTTGTTCTATATCAGCTCCTTTTTCCTTTAGTTTATTCATGCGATCTGCAAAATAAACATGAAAACTTTTAGGAGAAAGATGAGTTTCAGCAACATTTATATATTTTTCTTCTTCATCATCACTGATTTTGTCAACCGGTGATTGATCAAACTCTACAGAATTTTCAGAATCAGCATCTGATACACCAGAATCAGATGGTGTTCGATCAAATACAACTTCCTTTTCTGAAGTAACTTCATTCTGTACATCCTCATCTGAACTCTGTAAACTTTCATCAGAACCTTCTGAAATTTCTCTAGATCTTTCTGAAAGTTTATCAGTACTATCTGAACTTTCATCAGATGACACAGACTTTCCATCTTCACTTGCCACATTCTCCCTGATAGATTTCATCCAAGTAGTAAATAGATCTGGCTCTCGGACGATCTTAGCAATGAAAGCTTTAAACTCTCCCTTCTCATCCACAAACATATCCCAACTAAAATCTTCTGGTAGTTTCTCATCATCTTGATCGATTATGCATGCTGCTATGCCTTTAGATGATATGTAATCACTCCAGCTGAAATCTACCAAACATGCTCTTTTGGGGTCTTCAATCTTCCTCCCATGAGCCATCTGTGGTTCTTGAGATTGACCAACTTGTTGATAGATAGCTTTACGGTAGTAATCATCTTTCCCAAATGGATTCTGTGCTCCGCTAGCTTCTCTTCCCTTGCACTCCCGCTTGAAATGGCCTTTCTCCCTGCACCGAAAACAAGTAACTTTAGATTTATCAAAACCTAAAGTAGATACATGAGCATCAAGAAAGTCATTTCTCCCGGTGATGGTTTTGAACTTCTCAGCACGTCGAAGAACACTTGCAAGACACCATTTGATATCCATGAGTTCCATCTCTTCGGCGTCTATTTGATCGTAATCCTCTTTGGTGAGCATAGGATTTCCGATCCGACCAGCAACCAGACCTTCATAGGATAACAGAACAGAACCCAGAAGTGCCATGTGGTCTTTCGCAGTGTCTTCAGAGAAGCTTTGACCTTCTGGAAGATTGAGAGCTATGTTGCATTGAATCACATATCCATTTCCTGTTTTTGTACTCTGAGACTGAAAACTTGTGTTTGTCTCTTTAGGATTTACACTTGGAAATGATGAAAACCCGCTGCTACTATTGTTTGAACCCTGATCAGCTTTGTCAGATGAATCACCAGCACTGAATGCTGTCTGAATTTTTGGACTTCTCTCAGACTCAGTGGCTGGAATGCTACCCCTGTAATACATCTTCACATCTTGTTGACCATTCGGACTATTCATCCTGATGATCTTTTGTTGTTCCAGATTCTGAGCCTCTAATTTTTCGATAAACTGTCTAATTGTCAGTCCGTCATAAACACCCGTGTTTTTCAATATCATCAAATACGTTCCCCACTCCTTCTGAGGTAACGCATCAGCCAACTTATCCACATACTCTTCACGACTTTTGTCAACACCAATCATTGTCAATGATCTCACTAAGTGACAGTATCTCTCAATCAGCTTCTTAGTATCCTCTCCTGGTAAGCTGCTAAAAAGATCAAACTCTTTCTTAAGCAATACCTTTTTGCTTTTAATCATACTCTCACTACCCTCGAATTTGACTTTAAGAGCATCCCATATCGACTTAGCAGTTTTGTCGTGTTCTAACAGAATGAATATATCTTCTTTAATCGCTTGTTGCAATAAACTGATCATCATTTTCTCCGCTCTGTACATTGCACGTTCTTGATCTGTAAATTCAGATATTTGTTTGATAACATTCACCTCCGTTCTCGGTAACACATACTTCTACAAGATACATTCCCATGATCTAAGATGATTTGCTTGAACCCAGTTTTCAAATCTATCCTTCCACCCGTAGTATTCTTCGATACTCATCAATTTCGGGGGTTTCTGGGTGGTTCCCGTCTCGTTTTCTAGATTCATGGCTTGAGCAATCGCAGCTGGTGATGACGATGTTGCAAACGCATTGTAGAACTCGGTATCCATGACGACACGATTTCCAAGGCAAATGACTTATAAGCGAACCAAACTTGAACACAAAAACGGACCAGACAAGTGTCACAGAAGCGGACCAGCAATGTTCACAAAAGCGAACCGGTAATGGTCAATTCGAGCGGACCTGTTTGGTTTTATTAGCGAACCAGAAAATTGTCTTTCGAGCGGATCTCTCAAGCGGACCAGAAAATTGTCTTTCGAGCGGATCTCTCAAGCGGACCAGAAAATTGTCTTTCGAGCGGATCTCTCAAGCGGACCAGAAAATTGTCTTTCGAGCGGATCTCTCAAGCGGACCAGAAAATTGTCTTTCGAGCGGATCTCTCAAGCGGACCAGAAACAAATTTTGGAGCGGACCTCTTTGTAAAAGTGACACACGAGCGGATCTCTCAAGCGGACCAGAAACCAACCGTTCGAGCGGACCCTTCGAGCGAACCTGATGTGCTTTTGGAGCGGACCTCTCTGTAAAATGTACTTAAAAGCGGACCAAAGATAATGCCATAAAAGCGGATCTCAATACGAAGCTGTTTTGACCCATTTCTCGTCCGTATTTTTGCTTAAAACTTTCCAGGGTTTGCCTTTGATTGATAATACACAATCTGTGAGTTTTTGAATCAATTCTGACCGTGAAAACTTCCCGAATCAAGAAAAGAAGGTGTAGAAGTAAGAAATGATGACGAAAATCAGCTATATTCTGCAAATAACCTCCTCCTTGGCTCTGATACCAATTGTAGGATCGTACGCCGACCTATACGAGTCGTTCAGAGGTAATCTCCCGTGTTTCAGATGCGGAATAATAAGAAACAAAGGTAGTGTAGGTCCCTCGGAGGTTGAGGTTAAACCTTATCCTTGTTATGTTTAACACTCTAGCAAGTGCGGAATCCAAGCTAGAATGCAAACCGATAGTTTAGATGAAAGCACAAGTTACAAAGAGAAAGAGTAGACACGCAATATATCAAAGTTTTCTCTTGTATTTCAGTGGACACGGTTACAGCCCTTGACCAAACTGAAATGCTCTCTACAAGACTTGGTTCACTCACATGCACTATCCAAAGACTTACTGTGAAGTGAAACCATACATGGGATATATATACCCATAACAGATTGCATGTGTCGAAGGATCAGAATGTCTGTCGAAGGATCATCTATCGACCAGAAACTCTCCGAAGGATCCATACATACCTCGAAGGATGATGTATCCTTCGAGGTCCATCTGTATCCATCGAAGGTTATCCTTCGAGGTCATCGAAGGATACAAATCATCCTTCGATGACATCCTTCGAACACAAGCAAACTTACACACTAAGTGTTGACTGTTTGGCCAAGTCAAACCAGGAGGATGGTTGACTTGGTCAAACATACATTCCAACACATATACAAACCAAACACAAAACGTAAACAAGACTAACAAAAGACATCGTTTATAACATTACAAAATACAGACAAAGTACAGACACAAGTGCACCAACAAACTCCCCCTTGGCTGTAGCTTTGTCTCGATCTTCGTGTCTTTAAGTCTCGGACGTCCTTTCAACTGTCAAATGATGTGATGACCATGCACTTCCCGCATTAAGCAGGAGATTGAAGCAGTACAAGGCCATCTTCTGAAACTTCATTGCTTGATCCCGATCCCGAACCAAGTAGTTTATCTCATGATCCTTCAGAACAATAATATCCGACCTGGACATGTTAGTAATCCACATCGGATCTATTATTCGAAAGTTCTCTTGACTATCTCGGAATAAGATCACGGCTTCACCAGTATCCGCATCATAGACCCAGCAACGAAAGTTTCCTAGAAAGTCAGTCTTCATTTTCAGCAAAGGTATCTTCTTCATCACTTTTGGAGGATCATAAACCAAACGATAACGAGCAGTGTTTGTTTCTGGATCAAGAGTAAATCTGATCTGCTCGTATCGAGGGAACTGCGGCTTGTATAACGGATCCTTCCAACCCCTTCTTCTTTCCAACCTGATTTTCTTTGCAAACAGATCCACCATCTTGTCTTCGACTCGATTGATAACATCTAGTTGAGCTAACACTGCAACATCATAGTATGGAAGTGACAGAATGCTTAGAAGAGTCCTAAAATACTGAAGACCACTTTCTCGTTTCACGACCATGCAGTGAAGTTCTTTAACGAACATCCAACTAATGATACGACCTCGAGCCTGATTCTTTTCCAGACTCATATAATTAACCTGATCCAACGGAGCGAGCGGAGGAGGATTCCTAGCTAGGAAATCCGCTCGCCATTCATTCACAGTCTTCTCACGGTTTTCTTGAGCTGTCGGAGAATCTGAAGAAAGATTGGCAAATTCTGCTGTCTTTTCTGCCACATACTCATCATCAAGAGCATTAACCTCTGCATTATCTTGCCCAACATAGACAGGACGTTCAGGATCCGAACCGATGAAGATTTCATCAATTGCAGAGAAATCGGTTTGGTCCTGAACCAACGGAGTAGCATCAATCATGCTTACAGCAACCTCATCCAATTCCGTCAGAGCCAGTACCTGTTCATTAGACATTTCGGTAACATGTTCTCCCTCTTCTAACAGTTCACCCGTGACTGGATGATACTGCTGAGCACCTGAGGATTCAGGGAGATCTGCAAACGTTTTTGGTTCCAGACTAACATGCTCCTGCCCTGTAGAAGTTTCTAGTGTTTCTGTCTGCTCAGATGGGCCAGTAGTAGCTGTGGAAGGAGCAGTAGGAGCATCTTGAGATGTACCAGACCCACCTGCAGCCCCGGATGCAGTTGCACCGGAACCTGAGGCAGCTGGTTGATCCGGATTTGCTGCATCATCATCCTTGTCATCCTCACGCCTTGAGGGAACAATGCCTAATGCATTGCATCTTTCATTCCACAGCGTACCCACTTTCTGATTAATCTTCCTGAAGTTTGCATGAACAGGCCTAAAGGCTTCCATTAATTTATCATCACGACTTTTATAGCGCTCTGACAGCTCTTCATGTTTCTGCCTTAGTGCTTTTGCCTCATTCTCCAACACAGTACTATGCCTTTTCATTATTTCGACCTCCCTGTCACGTGACCTGTTCGCTTCCTTTAACCTTTCAATTTCTATGACCTGTTCCTTAATCTTGAGATTCTGAGCATTAACAATTGAACACAGCGTGTTGTGTGCCTCCACATCTCGTGTTCGTTGCACACGATACTCTTCAATCGTTCTTGTATGCCGACCGACTATAGAACCCAATTCACTGACTTGTTCAATCAGGAATTGAATCTTTTCCACTTCAGATAAAACAGACAAAGTCTCTACCAGAGTCGGTCGCGAAGGCTCAGGTCCAGAGGAGCCAGACTGACCAGCCTGACCAGAAGCACCTGTGGGACCAGTAATAACGAGAGGGGGTCGGACATGTGTACCTGAGGCGGGAGTTGCAGGCGTCTGTTGATCAACAGACACCGTGCGCGTCCCAGAAGACCTCTGAGGAGAAGACATCAGGTCCAGCGTCTCTGATGCAGTCAGTTGATCACTAACAGGAGGCAGCTGTTGCTCTGGAGCAGTTGAAAGCTGAATAGAAACAGGAATAGAGGAATCACCAGCAGTTTTCTTTGACGCACGAGTACCCTGTCTTTTTGCTTTCCTCTTTCTAATAAAACCCGGAGCAGCAGGGATATAATCCTCATCTTTGTCAGATTCTCCAGTTCTAACCGTCTTCTCTATTCGTTCAAAACGGAGATTCCCGCGATTATCATAGACCTTTCGCATCCCTGGAGGAGGAGGATTATCATCCTCAGAAGACGAACCATCGTCACCAGCACCTCCTTCATCTTCAGAAGATGAACTGCTTTCATCTATCAACTTCCTTGGCTCGTCCGCCTTTCCTTTGCCTTTGTCAGTTGCAACATTACCTGACTGACTAGCAGGACCACCAGCTCCACCTGCACTAACATGAGCATCAGGATCAACAAACACTCCCTGAACTTCTTCAGCAGCAACATTAACATCAACTTCAACATGTGCTGCAGCACTAGAACTGCCAGCAGACTTCCTTGTTGCTTTGATTCCATGTTTAGCCCCGAGCTGCGTGTCAGCCAAAGCGATTAACCTTGGCTCTTCATTATCAGAATCACTCGCGTCTCGACGCCATTTGTTGTTCTGCGGTGCCTCGTAGTTCGGAACATCGAGATGACCAATAAGCTTTCTAATTGGATCCGATTCCTTATAGGCGGACATGGACTTGAAGATTAGTAGTGTACGCTCATTCATTGGATTGACAGGTAGAATATCTGCTTCAGCCTTTGGAAGATCAGGAATCTGATCATCAATCATCATCTGCAGAAATCTAGGATATAACCAGAACTTGGTAGAAGTACGTTGGGTTGCGGACGGGAGTGGCCTTCGAGCATTTTCCTTCAGATTGTCGAAAATATAACGCGATATGTTGAACGGCTTGTTCAGAATCAGAGCCGTAAACAATCCCGTTAAATCAATCGGCGACAGATCATATCCAGATCTCTTGTTGCTCAGGCAGTGAATGAGAATATGCAACAAGAGCTTGTATCGAAGCGACATAAACTTCTTGTTGATCTGATTTGCAAGAACGTTGTCGCTGTACCGTAGCCTCATCAGTAACCCCCGCTGACATTGTAAATCAATAGAAGTAGGATCTTCTGGTTGATCTCCAAGCTGTAGACGTGCTCTGATGGTGTTCTCTGTAATTATCACGGGTCTCCCAGCAACTGATCCATTAATCACTTCCTTATTCTCCACTGTTTCAACCACAGCCGAATTCCAGAACTCCTTGATGTGAGACTGATAGGCGGTGTGCTGTGTAGTGATTGCATAGTTGATACGAGCGCGATGAAGGAACTCCATAATTCCTGTGAATTCCGGACTGATCTTGCCTTCCGGTTGTAAATAAGCAGCCATGTTATGTCTAGATTCAGACATAGATTCAACCTCGGATTTTTCCTTCTTCGTTGGCTTTGCCCGTTCTTTTCTCACTTTCGGTGCCATTTCTGTACATCAAAACATTGACACGTAATGAGAAAAAGTCAAACAGTCAACAAGGATTTCACACTTAGAAAAATTTCAATTTCTTGAAAAATTTCTAAGTGTTGAACCCTAGAAGGATGCCATTTATCCATCGAAGGATTGAAACATGACTCGAAGGATGGCACACTGTTCGAAAGATGTCACTTTCCTCGAAGGATGACAACCTTATCGAAAGATCATCTTTCGGGAGATCAAAAATTTTGAAAGATATCTTGATCATTCGAAGGTTTGATCAATCGAAGGATGATCCTTCGAAAGGCTTAACATCTTTCGAGTCTCAGTTCGAAAGATGTTGTGCAGCACATCTTTCGAGGTTGAAAGCCAACATCCTTCGTTTTGATTACCGGCAACTGTTCATCGGAATATTTTCCGGTTATCATTTTAAGTCTAATTCCGACAACAGTTTTAAGTGGTTTTCACATGTTTTATACCTGATAAAAACAACACTAAAAACCATTTAAAACATCAACTTTTAGAATCATCTCAGACACTAAGCACACCCCGGATATTCACTGATTTAGACCAAAAATCAAACAAACTCTGTTTAACCCAACCCAAAGTCCTTGACACCAAGATTCAAATCAAACCATGTTTCATCCAAATAAAACTGATAATCAACAACCTAACACTATGCTTGCAACATTTACACATTGAATATAACACAAAGTTTATCCATGATTTTCATAAACTGAAAACAGGAGCAATATGGGTAATATAACATGATCAAATGAAGATTTCATAATGTTGTTGTTTGTGTTAATGTTTGTTAGGAAAAACATGATCATCCTACCGTGTTTGTTAAAGAAATCCTGATACTTTAACTTCTTGAAAAATTTTGGCAGAGTTTCGGGGTAATGAGGGTTTTGAAAGATGAAATTTGAAACTGTTATGTTGTTGTGAAGAAGATGACACCTTTATATAGTCTGACCTCGAAAGTCGAACCATCACGAAGGATCCATGACCTTTCGAAAGATGTAAAGGTGTCTCGAAAGATCACCCTTGGGTCGAAGGATCCATATTTGGCTCGAAAGATCCAGATATTTGAAAGATCTGGATCGAAGGATACCAGATATTTTTGGAATCCTTGAAAGATATCTTTCGACCTTATCCATCTTTCAACAAGGTCTGATCAGCTCGAAAGATCAATTTGGTCAAATCCTTCGTTGACCAATTCATCTTTCGACTGAGATGATTGACTTTCGTTGACTTTCTTTGACCATCTGATCTTTCGAGGGCCATTGCTTCCTCGAAGGATCAGATTTCCACCAACACTTTGGATTTTTGGGAATTTCCAATTCAAACCCTTCAAGTTTTAGAGGTTTTCAGAAATGACCATTTTGAAAAGTTGTCCGTTATGAAGTTCTGCAAAGGTTAGTTTTATGAAGTATCTCGGCTTGTCAGGTATCGGATTGAGCACCAACATCAGTTAATCAAAAATAATATTAAAATGAAAATCTTTTTGGATTTTGGATTTTGATAAAATAAAAGATAACAATTTTAATATCCTTTGAATGTTATCAAACGACATCACCGCTAATGTCGTGCTGATATGCACCAAACGACAAAACTGTTTAAAAAAAGACAAGAAAAATTAAGCAGTAAGCAAATATGTACAAACACAACAATATTTTTATGAGTTTCTGGCGAAGAGAATCATATCAGCTTGCGGTCTTTTGTCAAAACACATTTCCTTTTAAAATTCTTTTACAGAAGTGGATAAGTATTCTACCACAATTACCGATATTGTTATCCACTTAAACTCAACAATCAAGTGTAATCATAATACAATGAGATACATTTAAGGTATGATTTATACTTACCGACCGGTGTTCATCCACTCACGACACATTCCCGTATCAAGGTATGCACGAGAGTTCATCTTACTGGGGAGTATACCATTTATCATCCGTTTTTAACGTATATAAAATGTGAACAAGTCACTTATTTGAGTTGAAAACAAGCCCTATGTGATAGAATCACTTATTGATGAGGAACTTGATTTTCGATGCATGAGGGCACAGGAGCAAGTCCGTGAACAGGTCAGTACTTCCGTACAGCAGAGAGACGAACTTGACTCCCGGATAAATGTGATATTTTATCACTTATTTTGTATGGACATGTGATTGTTTATCACTTATTGAGGTCGAATGCAGTATGAATTATGTACACGTATGTATGGTATCATGGAAGAACTTAGACTTTGTCTTTTATAGAAACAACCATGATACCCAGATGATAAACAGCATAAACCCCGAATATCTCAGAACCTCGGCAATCTATCAAACGAAATTTCGGTACCAAGACCATATGCCAATGAGCGGTTCCCACGCGGTTTTCAGTTCGTTATGTTTATATCTCCTGCATACTTTAAAATGATCGTGAGTCTACCGGTACATCATTAGTAGAGCTACTTTTCATTTTCTTTTTCTTTTGATTTCTAGAAACATGTTTCGACCGACCTCTGATGTAATATCATTTTCTCTTATATTACCAAGAAACTCATTTTTGTTTTTCTATTGTTTTTGTGTTTTTCTGAATTTTTCTCCCCCTTAAATGCAGAAAGTAAATAAATTAAAGACATATTTTTGTATTTTTGTGGTTTTTCAATGTTTTTGTATTTTTCTTGAAACTTTCTCCCCCTAAAATTCAAAAATAAAATAAAGTAAAAACATATTTTTGGATTTTTGGTTTTAGAAAAATATTTACAAAAACGATTTCCCGATGTCGGTTACTCTTGCTTCACCTTTATGCCGTTTACCAAAAGTAAATAATCAAATCTTGATTTATCAAATGCTTTGGTAAAAAGGTCTGCACGTTGGTGATCGGTATGAATGTGAACCACATCGATAAGTCTCTTTTCAAAGCAATCACGTATGAAGTGATATTTAATATCGATGTGCTTCGTTTTTGAGTGCTGTACAGGATTTCTAGTGATCTGTAAAGCAGCTTCATTATCAACATAAATAGGAGTAGTTAGGAATTCAAAACCGTGGTCCCGCATCTGTTGTTGGATCCATAGAACCTGGGAGCAGCAACTAGACGCAGCAATGTATTCCGCTTCACATGTAGATGTAGCCACACATGTCTGCTTCTTGCACTGCCAAGTGACTAGGCGATTGCCTAAGAACTGACATCCTGCTGTAGTTGATTTTCCATCTTTCTTGCAGACACCGAAATCAGAATCACTGTAAGCCTTGAGGTCGAAGTTATCATCCTTAGGGTACCATAACCCGGTGTCAGGGCAACCCTTCAGATAACGAAAAATCCTTTTGACAGCAGCATAGTGAGAGACCTTCGGATTCGCTTGGTATCTAGCGAGAAGACAAGTTGGATACATAATGTCGGATCTTGAAGCGGTGAGATACATTAAGGATCCAATCATAGCACGATAAAGTGAAGAGTCTACAGCATCCCCTTTTTCATCCGGAGTAATCCCGTGATTCTGCGGAAGAGGAGTAGAAATTGGCTTCGAATCGGACATCTGGAACCGGCTCAAGATGTCTCCGACATACTTGGTTTGATGGATAAAAATTCCAGATTCGGACTGATTAACTTGCAAACCCAAGAAGAACGTCATTTCACCCATCGCACTCATCTCGAATCGATCTTGCATCACCTTTTCAAATTCCTTGCATAACTTATCATCGGTAGAACCAAAGATAATGTCATCGACATACACTTGTACCAACAGAAGATCTTCACCTTTTTCCTTGATGAAGAGGGTACAATCGATCAAACCCCGTCTAAACCCATTGCTCAGCAGGTAGGTAGACAGTGTTTCATACCAGGCCCGAGGTGCTTGATGAAGACCATATAATGCCTTGTTAAGTAGTAAAACCCTGTCAGGATGTAATGGATCTTCAAACCCTGGTGGTTGCTCGACATATACTTCCTCTTCGACTACTCCGTGTAGAAAAGCACTTTTAACATCCATCTGGTACACCTTGAAAGATTCTAATAGCCTCCAGACGAGCAACAGGTGCATACACTTCATTGTAGTCAATACCTTCGATCTGACTGAAGCCTTGAACAACTAACCTTGCTTTGTTTCGGACAACAATCCCACGGTCGTCCTTTTTGCACTTAAACACCCAACGAGTTCCGATCTTCTTGTAGTTGTCGGGCCTGTCAACCAATTTCCATACGCCCAACTTCTCGAACTGCTGAAGTTCTTCTTGCATGGCTTCCACCCAGGAATCATCTTTCAATGCCTCCTTCCAAGATCTAGGCTCTTCTTGGCTAACATAGCAGGCGAAAGACCAATCATTTTGTTGTCCCGATTCTCGTATCTCAGCATACAAGCCAGCATTTTCGTTATTTCTGATTTGATTCCTTGTCCTTACACCACTGAGAACATCACCTATAATATTCTGCTGAGGATGAATGTTATGAATTCGGGTTTCAGAAACTGGAGGAACTTCAACATTTGACCTCAAGTTATTGATATTTAAATTCCCGATATCATTCTGAAGCTGTTGAGTTGTAGAAGATGATGCATTTTCTTCTTGGATAATTGGCGCAGACACTGGATCCGTTGCTTCTGAAGTACCTTGAACCGGACGCGGTGCTTCACCATCATTTGCATCAACATACTCCTCATCTTCCGATGACAAATTGTAATCGACAGCATCATTAAACACCTCATTTGAAACGAGATTGTTGACAGAAGAAGATGCTTGTGAGTCAACAATGATTGGACGAGCTAACTGAGAGCCAGTCGCGTTCTCGCTTTCAGACAACATTTGAGCAATTGCATTGTCATCATCAAATGTCGGCAGATTAAATGAGTCGAAAAGACCATCATAATCGAACATCCATGGATCTCCAGAAGGCTTCGGAGGATTAGAATATCTTTGAACTCTTACTTCACCCCATTCTTCAATTCTTTTGGTAGTCAGGTTCCATACTCGCATATTAGGAGTAGCATACCCAAGGAAGTAACCTTCGATAGCTTTGGCACCAAACTTCCCGTCAGGCTCAATCATGGTACATGGTGCACCAAAAGGTTCTAGATATTCCAAGTCAGGAGTCTTCTTGTGTAGGAGTTCGAAGCACGTTTTGCCATGTCTTTTCACTGTAAGAACCCTGTTTAACGTGTAGCAAGCCGAGGCAACAGCTTCAGTCCAGAATCAAACTGGAAGATGAGACTCAACCAACATGGTTCTAGCAGTCTCAATTAAGGTTCTGTTCTTTCTTTCAGCGACTCCATTTTGTTGTGGTGTGTACCGAGAGCTGTATTCATGAAGGATTCCTTTTGCAGTGCAAAATTCATCCATAACCCTGTTTTTGAACTCGGTTCCGTTGTCGCTTCGAATTCGCCTCACCTTTAGATTATAAAGATTTTCCAACAAGGTGATCAAATTCTTTAGAATTTCTGGAGTCTCACTCTTGTGAACCATGAAGTCAACCCATGAAAATCTTGAATAGTCATCAGTAACTACCAAGCAGAAAACCTCCCCGTGCACACTCTTGTGTTTGACTGGGCCGAAAAGGTCCATATGCAGACGTTCGAGTGGCATGTTTACAGTGTTAACCTTTTTCAATGGATGTGATTTCTTGATTTGCTTCCCTTTCTGACACGTCACACAGACATCTTGAAGTTGAAAGTTCTT
Source organism: Helianthus annuus (assembly GCF_002127325.2). NCBI lineage: Eukaryota > Viridiplantae > Streptophyta > Magnoliopsida > Asterales > Asteraceae > Helianthus > Helianthus annuus. The sequence continues at coordinate 137,133,650 of NC_035433.2, read as the reverse complement.
CACATTGACACCTCTCACCAAATTGTTTTTGACAAGGTGATTCATTTTTCTGAGGTGAATATGACCCATCCGTCTGTGCCAAGAGATCGTCTCCTTTTCAGTGGCTTTTGAAATAAAGCAAGTAACTTGTTTGGACTGAGTTATTGCTTGGCTCATATCAAGGACATACAAATCATTAACTCTTGGTGCTGATAAGAGAATCCATTCTGTGGGAATCTTGAATCCTGGCTTTAGCACATAACAACCGGCATCATCAAAATGCACGGTGAACTTCTTGTCGCAGATCTGAGAAACACTCAGGAGATTGTGATCCAACTGTTGCACATAATTGATTTTGTCGAAACTCACAATTCCATTTGAGATCATTCCCTCGCCGGTGATATACCCTCCTTTGTCTCCAGCAAACGCAACATATCCTCCTCTTATACTTCGCACATCGAAAAGAAGACGATAGTCGCCCGTCATGTGCCTGGAAGCCCCACTATCAACAATCCAATGACTATTAATAGTTCCTCCTGGAGCCGCCTGCACATGCAACTAACTTATCAGTTTGAGAGGGGGACCCAAGCCTTTGTGGACTTGGGTCGTCCTTGATCATCAAGGAAGGTGATCTCAATCACTTGATGATTAGGAAAAAGAACCTGTGGTGCTCCCCCTGATTGAATTACCTGTTTTTGTTTCCAAGCTGTTTGTCCTTTACCAGTATTTGTATTAATTGTTTTTGCATTTACTGGTTTTACAGTTGTAGATTTTGCTTGTACAGGTTTTTCTTCTTTGACCTCTGATTTTAAGGCCTTCTCAATTACCTTTTGATTCTTTTGTTTTAACTTCTTTTCCCTTTCTTTCAAGACACGTGGGTCTTATTTCGGGGAGACAGGTTGTTTTTGGTAATCGGTTTCTTGGGGAGCACTCGTTTTTGCCTTCAACTTTTGCAGGTATGGGTAGTATCTTACAATATGCCCAATTGTGCCACACTCAAAACACATTCTCCGCTCTACAAACCTCGGAGAAACATGTTGATGACCAGACGGAGAACCAGACAATGAACTTTGTGATCTAGATGTACTTGGACCTAAATCACATCCGTTTGTGTGTTGGGTGTAATTATTCTGATCATTTCGTTTTAAAATTCTAACTTGTTTTATAAAATCAACGTTAGATTTATCCTGAAATGTTTCAAGTTTATCTGTACCCTTTGATCCAACAAAGTTCACTTTCGGTTCTCTTTTCTTAACAGAAGCTCTTTTGTTTTGCACCTTTTGCTGTTGAACCTTAGGTTGCTCAACCTTAGATTGTTGAATTTTAGGTTGTGCAGCCTTAGGTTGAGTAGCCTTAGACTGCTCAACTTTAGGTTGTTGGACCTTTGGTTGTTCAGTCTTAGGCTGCTGAACTTTTGGTGCATGAACATTCTTGTTCTGAGCTTTCTTTCCCTGTACCTTACCCTTTCCGGAGTTGGCTTGTTGTTTTCGCTCAATAGGTAGTTTTTGGTTTCCGTATTGTTTTCTAATTTGTTCACACGGAATTGGATCACATTGAGTGACTGTTACTTTGCCACTTTTGTTCCCCAAGAACTTATCAGTGCATCCTTCAAAAATTTGCTCAATTAAATCTTGATTTACATTTTTAATTGGAAAATCTTTGTTAGAGTAGATTTTGCTATCTCCTTTGAGCGTATACAACAAGTTATTCCCTTCAGAGCTAACTACAAGGGATTCTATTGCTTTTGACATTTCAGTCTTACTCGGTTTCACTGGTGGATCACACAGAATGTGATTCTCGATAGGAATATCTGTTGTAACCGAGTTAGACTGTTGTTTCACAATTTCTTCAGATTCATCGTCCGAAGAATCAGCATCCTCAATAATGGGAGGACTCTGTTCCTTAACACACGATGAATCTGTCACATTCTCAGATTCTGATTTACCCGAGGATGATGTACCAGTTGTGAACCCGAGGCCTGCTGCAAAGTCATCTAGACCGAGTGGCACAGTGTAACAACTGTCACTAAAATCCATAATTAGGATGGTAATTAGCTATTAAGAAAACCCTAATTGAGAAACCCAAGTAATTCTGCACTAACCCTAAAATTTCCAGAACAATCAGAATCAGGATCAAGGCCCCTAAAACTCAGGGGGGGATAAACCCTAGCCAACGATTATCTTCATAACTCTCTATCAAAATCGAATTTTATGAAACTGTCAACACAGCAAGCCTAGTTACACACGTAGCTACCCTATGAACATAGGTTACCACTCGCGTAGCGCGACGCCCATGGGGGGTACCCCTCGCGCTACGCGACGGTGTCAAATTTCATGTATAAATAGAGGAGTCTGGGACTTGAATTCTGTCTTTGAAACGACGTAAAAACTCGCTGTGTACGTCAAGTTATAGCAGAAACAATACAACAAACACACACGGGTCTCGAATTGCTGCCGCAATCAGGATAATAACTCGATCGCTATTACGATTCAACGTCCGATCGATTATAACTATCCAACGATAGTCTAGATGCTGCTCAATTGAGCTTGTACTTTGATTATTCATCGTGATTTCGACTTGAATATTAGAGTGTTGTTCGAATTCGGACTATGCTCTGTTATTCGTTGTGAATCCGATTGAATTATCGAGTATTGCACTGATTAATCGTTGTGAAGGTTTAATCTCGTGAATTGACGTAATTGTTGTATTAGTTACTAACCTGTGTGTGTGCATTATGTTAAATTAGGTTTAATCAAGGCTAATCAGTAGGCTTATACCTTGCCCGTTAAATCTGCAATGTGAGTCATTCTTCTTTTTAAATTGTTTTCTCACAGTTTGTGAGTAAGTATTACAATACCTCAAATTATTTTCAAAGTATTATAATTACAGGGATTAAGTCGTGGTTATCTTAACCGCTGGTTAGTGGGGTATTGTGCACATTACTAATTTCTCACGGTTAGGCAATAAGCCCTAACATGGGTTAGGCTAATAAGACCTAACAGTGACAAAACGTCACTAATTGGGTGACTGGACCCAATAGTGGTATGACCATCGTCACACGGGTGGCAAGACCAGATATTAATTAAGATACTGCCATAGTAATCGCTCTTATGCTGTAATTTATAACTATGTGTCATTTTATCAAAATGAATGATTCACTCAGTATTTCCCGTTGACAAAACCCTTTTTAAAACACGTTTCAGGTAATTACAGTATATTGGAGTAAGAATTGGATCCAGCACTGAAGGACTTCAAGAAGTGGCTTATTTTATTAATTAAATCAAATTAAGAAATATCATTTTTATTAAAAGCTACCTTTGTAAAACATGGAATTTATTCCATCTATTTAAATAAAATCCGGTGTTTCTAAACTCTGATATTTTTCCTAACTCACGGTCCTGATGAAATTTCCGCTGCAATGTTTTCCAAAAATAATCACCGGTACCACTGGACTGCTCACGGCACCCGATTCCGTCCAGGGTGGGTCGGGGGTCGTGACACACAGTAGGTTCAAAACGGGGCATATCCTCTTCATCAGGCAACTTGGAGTAATTGTGATTCATCGGGGGAGGACATGATTTGTAACCAATACATTTTGCATCCCCCTTTTTCTTTTGAACATCAATAATGTGATCCAAAACATAGCGGGAATTAGAATAGCTTTCCAATTTCTGCTTAATTGTCTCACATTTACATCGAGCTGTTGCTAACTCTACCATTTGCTTTTCAATTGTGTCAATTAGATTATTGTTAGCATGTTGTTTTCTCAAAACAACCTTTTGTAATTCAGAAACATCATGTTTTAATGACGCAATTGTAGCTTTAAACTCCTTTTCATTTCTGGTTAAAAACAAGTTAGCTTCGGTTGCTTTAGAAAGATCTACAATCAATTCTTGATTGTGTTTGTGTGTGATTTCAAACTGAATTTCCTTTTCTGCATATTCTAAACACTTTGCACATTCAGTAGAAGCAGAATTAGAGTCAGAGTTAGTATCACATACCTGAGAGGTTTGACCTTCTACATGAGCCATAAAGGCTGTATGAAAAGAAAAAGATCCGTCTTCAGAGAAAAATTGAGAAAGCTTCTCGGAAGTTCCAGCAGATTTCTGGCAAAGAATAGATCTCCTCTTGCATAATGCTTCAGCGTCAGCCAAGAGCTCATCAACCTCCAAATCTAAAGCATCACTTGATAAATCACCAGCATCAAGTGATTCCCCATCCATGCTCCCACTGTAACCCGAGCTATCTTCATCTTCTGAAGATTCACCAGCAGACGCGGGTTCTACAACCTTCTCAACCACTTTAGCATAACATGCTGTTCCACTATTTCCTCCTTCTCCAAGCTGAAGATTCCAGTTGCAAATTTCATCAGCTTGAACAACTAATCCTCTGTGGGGATTAGTGTTTGTGGATCCAGATGTATTTCCTCCAACAGGAACTATTGATCTGTCAGAATTGTTGTTCTGTTGCTGTTGTGGCTGTCTTTGATTCCTGAAGGGATTCTGATTGCCTTGCTTAGGTGGCTTCTGACACTCCCGTTTGAAATGACCCTTTTCGCCACAATTGAAGCAAGTGACAACATTCTTATCAAAACCATACTTGGTGTTGTTGTTGCTTTCCAAGTTGGTTCTCCCAGTCCTTTCCATAAACTCCTTTGCTCTTCGAATTGCACTAGCAAGAGCCCATTTGATATCCATCATCTCAAACTCTTCTTTATCCACTTGTTGATAATCTTCATTGGTTAGATTGATATTCCCAATCTGACCTGCAACTAATTCACAATAAGCACTAACCAAGGTATTCAACATCTCCATATGCTCCTTGGCTATTTCGACAGTGACTTTGGAAAAGTTGGAAGTGTCTAATCTGACTGTGTTCGGACTGGAAGTGGCTTGAAAGTTTGAAGAGTTTCCATAAAACCCTTGCTGTTGCGGTTGTTGCTGCTGAGCTCTGCTTGGGTCTAAGAAAGGCGGTGGTGTGAATTGCTGAGCTGTCTGTTGTTGTTGAGAAGAAGAATCTGGTCTTGAATACATCATCGTGTATGCTGAAGGATCAAACTAATTTGTTGTGGAAGGTCCGGTGTTTGAGATGAAAGCTGTTTGAAGCTTTGCATGTTGAGAGGCTGGTTTTTCTCCACTAATACCACCTGCAATCCCATAGTACATCTCTGGATTCTGAGGAGTTATTGTTCTTTTTGCCTTTAGCTTTTCTTGTACATCTTTGTTCTCCAATTTTTGAATTAACTCATAAACGGTGATTGTGTCCAGAACACCATTTTCTTTGAGAATTTCAAGATAACCGCTCCATTTTGCTGGTAAGCTATCAGCGAATCTTTTCACCATTTCTTGTGGAGTGGCAGTGACTCTAAAAGCAAACATTTCACTCAATAGATGATGGAACCTTGTAGACAACTCTGCCAAACCCTCGTTCTCCATACACGTGAAACCTTCAAACTCTTTCTTCAGCAATTCTTGCTTGATCTTCCTAGACTGAGCATTTCCTTCACATCGTAACGTGAGCATATCCCACAAGCTTTTAGTAGTCGTGCAGTAAACAAACTGGTGGTATATGTCTCTGTGAAGAGCTTGCGTGAGAATCATGAATGCTTTCTTTTCTAACTCAAATTTCTTCTTATCATCATCAGACATAGTGCTGTAAGTTTCTGGATTCGATCCTGCAACTTCCAACTCGTTTTCAAATGGAGTGAAGAAACACATCCATAGATCTTGACCTTGCCCCTGAACATAAGTTCTCAGCCTTTCTTTCCACCATCCCCAATCATTGATGTGATTTAGCTTTGGCGGTTTTGTGCTTGTACCAGTTTCACTGTCGTTCTGCATCATTGCTTGAATACTGCTGCTTTGATTTGTGACCAATGCCCATTGATTTGCAGTTATCATTGCAGCTTGAGGTGGAGCAATAGCCTGCATCCATGCAGTTTTGTTGAACTCTGACGCAGATTGTGTGGCTGATGATTGCGTAGCTGATGATTGTGGAGTCAAAGTTGTTGTAGTCCACGCGGATGGATCCCACTGACCGTTTGTTCCCATTTTATAAAAATTAATATATTAAGTGAAAATTGATTTAAAATTTGAAAAATTAATTTTCACAAACTATGTTAAAATGTTGAAGAGAAACAAACAGCCGAAAGATCAAGGATCGAAAGACCTGAAAAACACAACTGTTAATCTTAAACAAATAAGGATCGAAAGATAAACACTTGTTCGAAAGATAGACACTTGTTCGAAGGATCAACAGTGTTCGAAAGATCACTGTTGAATTTCGAACAATGACTTCGAAAGATTCTCCAAGACGAAGGATCCTTATCTTTCGAAATGTAACAGTAGCTCGAACAATATATCCTTCGAAAAGATTCCTTGGCTCGAAAGATAACTCACTGACTTCGAAAGATGTTCGAAGGATGGGTATCTGTCGAACCTCCTTGATCGAAAGATGATCTTTCGACTTCGAAGGATATCTTTCGATGAGATCTGACACAACTGACACAAAGTTGACAGGTTGGTGAAAAGGTGATGTGGTTGGTAGACAACTTTCGGCAGAAGGGATGTTCTGACCTCAACTTTTCACCAACTCATATTTGACTTTTGAAATATTGCCCAAAAAGGAAGCTTCTTATCCAGAAACCGGTACCGGAGTTAGCCGGAATCTTGGCCGGAAATAACCAAACCTTTTAGAACAAGATTTTTAAGTTACCCAAACCTTCCCTTAACACACCCGGTTAGTTTAGAACACGTTTTTAAGTCTAAAAAAGCAAGAAACACACTAAAAACGGATGCTAAACCAAGTGAGTTTTTGTCCAAACACTCCAAAGTCTTGTACAAAACCCGGTTTTTAACAAGGAAAAGAGCCACGGCTCTGATACCACTTGTAGGTCCCTCGGAGGTTGAGGTTAAACCTTATCCTTGTTATGTTTAACACTCTAGCAAGTGCGGAATCCAAGCTAGAATGCAAACCGATAGTTTAGATGAAAGCACAAGTTACAAAGAGAAAGAGTAGACACGCAATATATCAAAGTTTTCTCTTGTATTTCAGTGGACACGGTTACAGCCCTTGACCAAACTGAAATGCTCTCTACAAGACTTGGTTCACTCACATGCACTATCCAAAGACTTACTGTGAAGTGAAACCATACATGGGATATATATACCCATAACAGATTGCATGTGTCGAAGGATCAGAATGTCTGTCGAAGGATCATCTATCGACCAGAAACTCTCCGAAGGATCCATACATACCTCGAAGGATGATGTATCCTTCGAGGTCCATCTGTATCCATCGAAGGTTATCCTTCGAGGTCATCGAAGGATACAAATCATCCTTCGATGACATCCTTCGAACACAAGCAAACTTACACACTAAGTGTTGACCAGGAGGATGGTTGACTTGGTCAAACATACATTCCAACACATATACAAACCAAACACAAAACGTAAACAAGACTAACAAAAGACATCGTTTATAACATTACAAAATACAGGCAAAGTACAGACACAAGTGCACCAACAGGTAGAAATAGCACACACTTCACTCTAACTGCTTGTTTTATTGATTTGACAACTTTTACAGTTTAAACGTCACAACGGCAGAGCTTCGGTGCGGAAATCAACTCTCATTCCCTCTGGTTCGCTCATAAGACACCTTTATATAGGGTGTCTGGTTCGCTTTTGTGACCAGTGTCCATAAAAGCGGATCACACAAGTGTCACAAAAGCGGACGTCTATCATTTGTCCCTAAAAGCGAACCTAGGTCACAAATATCATACACACTCGCATTTTCTCGTATTTCGTGCCCTAATCTATACATTACAATGTAAGACCCAATCCTAGACGAAATCAACAGATGTAGTGCACCAACAGATACTGTTGTTGATCTGGTGCTTAATTACTTTTCCTAATGAACCACATTTGTGGTATATTTTAAAGTTTTAAGGCTAGTCGACCCAATGACAAGCTTGATATGCATCAGTCAATTACCTACACATGAAATGATTATTATCAACCATCATATTCTAATAGGAGTTCCATATGTATATCCTCAAAATCCTAAGTAAACCATCACTCCCATAACGATACATATTGAGACTTTAAACTTTTATTTGTTTAAATATTATTTTATACAATTTAAAATCAATATTACTAGAAAAAAAAATTACTTTCATAAATTTTCAAAATATTTTCTGCATTTAACTTTTTAAATGTTGTACAACACAACAGCCCAGCCCACGCTGCACAAGCAGCCCAGTTTGGCCTGCAAAAAAGTGTTCTTATAAACTTAAAAACATCCATACAATCATGTATATGGTTTTTATGTTCAGTTAGGGTATATGATGATTGGATATCAGTTAGGACAGTAGCTCTTCACTTATAAGCAGGATCAATGAGTTTATAACTGCCAAATGTCATTGATTATTTTTTCCACACTTATTGAAAGTATTTGGCAAACAAAGCCTCAAAGGGACAGAGTTATTGAAGAGACATCTATAGTTCTACTTCTATTTATTGTATATAGGCCAGTTTAATCAGGCTATAGGCCAGGTAAACACATATGTTGCCCAAAATCATAATAACACAAATCAACATAAGAGAAAGAAGCACCAGCCAAAGTCACGTTTCTAACAGAAAAATACCTAAACAAGACATGATTTTAAAGATGCCCTAGCGCACCATATAGCCTAATATGCATCAGTCACTGATTCATGCCCTAAACATAAACCCTAAACATCAAATTGGTGAAGAAGTTCCCAGAATTTCGATCTCTAAGTATCATATTCGCATCTTATCGTATTTAATTCATGATCTAGTAGTTGCTCGTAACATAGAAAACCAAAACAGGCCTCTTTAACAGACATCAAAACGCACACATAGGACATAGCGATCGAAGAAAGATTACCTGGTTGTGAGCGAAGGTTTGCTTGGAATCTGCAATTGACGTGCTTGTATGGTGGTCGCCAGAGAAGAGAAGTATAGATGGAAGGAACTGTGTTACGTACATGGGGGTATTTGTGGGTATTTAGGTTTTGCTTCTCATTCAGCGATGTTTCAAAAACTGAATCGGTCAGAGCCCATGGAACCATTAAGAGGTGTCCGCTTAACAAACCAAACACACTTAACTCTATCCCATTCAGATGTAGCCTTTAATGGAATCATTCTACCAAACAGCCCCTAACTCTGTACCGTTCCTCTAAAAGAACACGCTGGTCTCCCTCAACCTCTCATATCACGCCGTCACTCCCTCCCTCCTTTTGCGCTGCCACCACAACCACCGTCCTCCTCCTATTGCGTCGCTCACTCACTTCCTCTTTATCCCTCCTTTTGCGCTACCACCAATCGATGACCTTCAGCCATCCTAGCCACCAGCCTCCTCCAATTGACGACCTTCAGCCACACCAGTCACCGCTCTCCTCCTCCATTCGACGACCATTAGCCACCGGCCTCCTCCTCCACAGGTAACAATCAATTGTTTTTACCTTTATACAATTCGTGAATCTTTATGTGTTCAATCCGTGATTTTTTAAACACTGTGAAATATGATAGGAAGTTTGATATTGATTTTTCTGTGTGCAATCAACAGTCAATTTTTTATTAGCAAGTATGATATTGGTTTTTCTGTGCAAGTTTGATGTACTACTGATGGATATATGAACTGTGATATAGAAGTTATGATTAGGAAGTATGATATTGATTTTTAATCCATTACACTGGTTTTTGTTAAACCTGGTTTTGAATTTAAGTAGTTTTTTGGGTGTGTGTTTTGAATTGTTTAAAGAAATGGCATAAAATGGGTAAGATTAACCGGAAGCAAGAGGGGTAAAAAAGTCATTATACACACTCATTCAGAGGTCTAACCAAACAGTACATTACTGGTTTAGCATTTACTGGTTCAGAGTCTCTTACCCATTCAGACCTTTTAATGGTTCAGCACTTAACCAGCCAGAGGTTGCCAAACAGCCCCTTAACATTTTTTCTACCTGGTACAAAAAACATACAATTGTGTTATAGTAGTTAAACAAGTTGTATTCATGTTTAATACTTATGTTATTCGCGTCGTCAGAGACATATTAAATAATTAAACCCAACCCGATAAAACACGTTTGTTGGCCTTAGGTTTACCCTTGCTCTAATTATCAGAACCCATTTATCCAAAACCCTTCTACATCTTCCGTGAAACACCGTCTCCGGTGACACACCTGAAATCGATTCGGAACACTGCCACAAATATACAACTTTTTCGGTGAATTCATAATAACTTCAAACCACGTTTATTCTTTCTCCGATCAGGTTTCTTTTATATTTAATTTACAGTTGCTATTAATATATTTAATTTGATACATGAATGTTTGCATCATCTTTATTTCCTTTGGCCCATTTGCCGTTATTGTTATTATGAATTTAGGTTTTAGGGCAAAAAATTACAGAATTAGTAGCTAATTTTTTTATTCTATTACTAATCTGTGTATCCATTTGATTATTACTGCAAGGATGTATATATATATATGTATGTATGTATCTATGAAACGGTGAAAAACTGATTTAGGAATTGATGTATATGCTTTTGTTTTGTGACACTATCAAATGGTAATCTAGACACCTTAGGGGACATACCGAATGTTCGGTCGATATACATTTGCACGGATTCATTAGAGTCATCAGATAAGCAGATAAGCGATACATTTCATTAAGCACAAAATTGTTCAGAGGGTAAAATAGTCATTCGGCACAGTCATTCAGAGGTCCAACCAAACAACACTTATTGACTAAGCACTTATCGGTTTAGAGTCTCTTACCCATTTAGACCTTAGACCTCTCACTGGTTTCAGCACTTAATGGTGCTAAGGTTTGTTTTAAATAAGCGCGCCTTAAGTGCAAAGCGACCCTAGGCGCAAAGAGCTGCGCCACTGTGACATAAGGCAAGCTCTGTACAAAAAGCGCACAAAAGCGAGCTTTTTTGGAAAAAATATCCCACAGAGGCACGTGCTTTTTGTACAAAAGGTGTTTTTGTGCTTTAAAGTGTTATACACGTTGCTAAAATGGTTGTACATTTAATTGATCTAAATATTAAATCATATATAAACCTTATTTATAACTATATTTTGGGTAAGGGATGCTAAAAGCCTATAGGATATAGATAAGTACCTTGCGCCTCGCGTACGAAAAGCCCTCCACTTTTGCGATTTGCGCTTTGATTTTAGATCTTATCGCTTTTGTGTGCTTCGCGCTTTTTTTAACCAAGTGCTGGTAGTCTCTTAATGAAACCATTAAAAGGCTACCTCTACGACTGTAGTTCTCTCCGGCGGTCGTTCAGACCAATCACGCCGGCTACTTGTGAGGAGGTATATCCATATGTCTCTTCTTCTACTCTTCGCCTTTCACTTGAAGTTATCAATATATTGTTCTTCATATGTATTTTCTTCTAGGTTAAACAACAACTAGTTTGATTTAAGCAAGTTATTAGAGTATGGTTTCCTGGAATGGAAGGGTGGCAAGTATTGTTTAGTTGAAAACTTTGATGACTGCTTTATGGTGATAGAACACGAACACAAACACGAACACGGTGAATCTTGTTATTATAAAAAAATGGCAAATTGCATAAAGAATTATTAACCGTATGTATTTTTTCATTAAGATTATTGTTAAATAATGTAAGATGAGATTTTTTTGTTCTTAAGGGCCTTTTGGTAAAAGTGTGTGCGTTTGTTCCCTTTGCCGGTGGTTAGTACTATTCAAATTCATAATGTTTTTGACTTTATTCACCTTGCATGTGTTCCATTGAGATTGATTTTGTTGTTTCTACACAATATAGGTCTCCGTTATTGATTTCTAGTTGTAATTTGTCGAATGTGATGTGTATTAAGTTGCATATTGAATCCGGTTGATAAATCGAGAAATGAGATCTGAAGTAGGTTGATTGTTAACTGGTGGTGAAATTGATCGGTTTTGCAGGAAACGATCGGGATTTACGTATAGTTATTAGCAGTAGTTCAGAGGGGTAAAAAAGTCATTCTTCACAGTCTTTCAGAGGTGCAACCAAACAACACCTTACTGGCTACCCAGAGCCTCTTACCATTCAGACCTTTTATTAGTTCAACACTTACCCAGTCAGAGGTTGCCAAACAGCCTAGTCAGTTGAATAATAGACCGCTATGGCTATGAGGAAGCTTTCGCTGTCGAAGCTTCTCCGCTTCCGCCACCACACACCTCGTATAATCGCTTCTTCAATTTCTTCGTCATCTGATCCCTTTTCCCCTTCCTCTTCAATCGAATCTCAACATTTCGCTAATACATCCAGTCCGTATATATCTACACTCGGCTTTTATAGGCACGTTGACAGTGCTAGATTTGTAAACAACTTCTCATTACCATCATCTTGTCGTTCCTTTTCCACTCATGGAAGAAAAACCACCGAGGGTGAACAACTGTCGGAGCCAGGGTTCTTTGATTACGATTATGCTATCAGCGACGATGTGGGGTTTTCCGGTGAGGTTAGTGGTGCAGTTGGCAGTGGCGAAGAAGCGATTCTTCCGATTCGTTGCCTAATCCGGTTTCTGGATACAGTGCATGATCTTACTGGCATGCCTTGGTAAGCTTATATCGATTTGCATATACTTAATGAAAGTTATTATTGACTTTTGAGTTTACTTGACTGCATATTTACTGAGCATTTTAAATCGGAGTTAAAAATGGCGTACATTTGTTGGTTATGGTACTAACTTTGTTATAGATTCGCGTTATCATGATGAAACCGATGTGCATTGGTAAGGTAAAACGGAAGTTGTAGCGAAGTATTCTAATGAAATGCACAAATTGCTAGCTGCATTCAAGTTTTTGGTAATCGGAAATATTGAATTTGCAAATTGCTAACTGCTTTAAATTTTGGTGTTAAGTTGGTAACACTCTTGGTTTAAAAAAGCGCGAGGCGCTCCGAAGCGTTTTGGTTCCAAAAGCTTTAAGCGAAACTTCAAGCGCGAAGCGAGAGCTTCACGTATACGAAGCGCTCAATATAAAAAAAACTAAAAAAATATTTGTACACATCAATATGACATTCTACTTGTTAATCAATAATAAACACAAAAACATGAACAAAAACACACTTAACACATAAAAAACATAAATTAAAGTCGATTATTGGAGAAGGTATGAAGAATCGATGGAGAAGAGGGAGGGAGCGGCTGAAGATGTTTACTAACGTTTTTTTAGGGTAAAGAAGTAGCGGGCCTCAGTTAAACCCTATTAGAGACTATTGGGCCTAAATTAGAAACCTAAATCTGACCTGATTGGGCTGAAGCGTCGCTTCAAACCAATGGCGCTTCGGGCTTAAAGCGCGCTTCAAAACGCTTCACGTGATTTGTCGCCTCAGAGCAAAAAAAGCGACAACCCTAGCGCTTCATCGCTTCATGCTTTAAGCTCGCTTTTTTAAACCAAGGTAACACTATCAGTATGAATCTGTGGTTCAGCTTATGGAGGGGAACGTGCAATTGAAATTGTTGATTATCATTTTTAATCGTAGTGGTTCCAAAGTGATATATTGAACTTTGAGGACAAAATAGTTAATTAGAAGTATAATATTGATGTAAATCAATTCTAGTATATGTTGTTGGTGTTAAGTTAGTGACATAAAATGTTATATGAATCTTTTATTCAACTAGATGTTGATTTATAAAATTAATCACAAGCAGTATTTTCTGTTGTCTTTTCGCTTTCCCAAAATTTTAATCTAGAATATGTAAACGATGTTTGTTAATCTAGAATATGTAAACGATGTTCGTCGCTAAAGGTTTCAAACTTTGTATTTAGTAGAATTGGTTTTTCTATTCAAAAGGGGGTGGCGGCGCAACTTGTTGCCCGACTACCTGCCATTGCTTTGTAATTGCCCTTTTTCGTGTGGAATGATATTGATTAAACTCTTATTCAAAAAAAAAATGTTTGTTAATTGTGTGTGAACGTGTGAAGACCCTAGTTTCTCAGACTACCTATAATTGCTACAGTTTCATCTTTCTTTTGCTAATTATTATCAGTAATATAGATTGACCTTAACCTTGTTTAATTTGAGGCTTAACTTTGAAGGTGGATGGTTATCATAATCTCGACACTAGCTCTTAGAGTTGCCATACTTCCTGTGCTTCTTGTACAGCTTCGCATATTGAAGAGGAATGCTGAGTTGGCACCGCAATGTCAGTCACATCTTGCTCTGATCTTTTACTTAACTTACCATTGTATGGGGGAAGTAGGCGTCTCGTAAGATCTAAGAACACCGAAACAGTAGAGAATAAAGCAAGTAATTATACATAATTATCTACTCAGGAATCAGGATACGTCAATAGTCTTTTTCTTTATTTTCAGTCAACTAATAAAAGTGAGAATATCTTATCTGGTGAACGATTCTGCTTACAATCTTCTATACTATATAATAAAAGAAACCAATAAATGGACACTTGTCATTATTCTAGACCATCATTAATTGTAGATAATTATTATTTAATTTAAATAATTTAATATATGTTTCAAATATTTAAGAAATTACGAATAAAGTTCTATAAAATATTTATTTATTTATTCTTATTTATCTCTGCTTAATTTTTAAAATTTAAATAAATATGATAAGTATCTCTCATTCTGTACTTAATTTTTAAAAATTAAATAAATATGATAAGTATCCATTTTAAAATTTTGATTATTTTAAAATAAAATGTATTTTTTCCTATCTTAGTTTACCAAAATTTATTTTCAAACCTGATATGAAGGTAAATATGGTATCTTTGATTCAAAAGTTTGTTGCCACGCGTATTAATTTTCGGATAAAATGTGTTTTTTTTTTCAAATATTGTTTTTTTTTAAACATATCTTAACGATACACGGGTTTATTTAACCCATGCAATGCATTATTAATTTTGTGATTAAAATAGGATTCTAATACGTCTTAATCCTCTCATATTTTAGTAAATAAACAGTACATCAAAGTTTATTTTTTTTAAACATATCTTAACGATACACGGGTTTATTTAACCCATGCAATGCATTATTAATTTTGTGATTAAAAAAGGATTCCAATAGGTCTTAATCCTCTCATATTTTAGTAAATAAATAGTACATCAAAGTTTATTTTTTTAAAACATATCTTAATGATACACGGGTTTATTTAACCCATGCAATGCAATACACGAGGTTTTTAAATATAAGTGATTCAAGAAGATATTGACTTGTTAAACCTAAAAATGTTTTTTTTTTTTGACTTGTATATGTTTCTTATAGTGCCTCCACCATTTCCACCACCTTTCTCAGGAAAGAGTTGGATAGAACAGTACAAACGCTTTCGGGACAAAAGGAAAAAAATTGGTTGCCCATCGTTTCTATGGATATTAGCATATCCGTCTGTTCAGGTTAATCATCCGCAAATGTTTATCGATGTTAAATTTAGAGATTTACCGTATATTAACACCCCATCTGCCTCTTTCGTTGATTTTCATTTGCAGATTCCCTGTTTTATCTTAGGGACTGCAAGTGTCCGACAAATGGCGCTGGACCATCATCCTGGTTTCGAATCTGTAATTGTTCATTTTTGGTTTTAGCTTTAATTTTATGTACTTTGATATGTGGAAATCATCGATGATTTCTGACGTCGGTATTCTATCAGGGGGGCATTCTTTGGTTCCAGAATCTGATTGAATTGCCGCATGGTGCGACAGGCTACATTTTTCCCCTGTTGTTAGCTTCACTGCATCTTCTCAATGTTCAGGTAATTTGCTTCACTTTGACTAATTGACTTGATGATTAATATGATGGCAAAAGATCAAATACAAATAATCTTAACATACTAAACATACAAATTGAAGGAAAACCCAAAAAAGACAAGGTGGCATTTTTGTAATTACCACCAACTATCAAAGTTACAACCAAAAATACCTAAAAAAACACAAATTTTTTTTTTTAACATTTTTTATTAAAAAATTGCTACATTTCGTTAGCAAAAAAAAAAAAAAAATTTTTTTTTTTTGGCTGCTACTAAAAGTAGCGATTTTTTAATAAAAAATGTTAATAAAATAAAATAATTTGTGTGTTTTTTTTTTATTTTTTTAGATTTTTTTTAGGTTTTTTGGGGGGTTTAGTTTTTAGCATTTTAGCTGGGGGTGGGGGGGGGTTAGGTTTTTGGGGGTGGGGGGTGGGGGGTTAGGTTTTTTTAGGGTTTTGGGGGGTGTGTGGGGGGGGGGGGTAGGTTTTTTTTAGGTTTTTGGGGGGTGGGGGGGGGGTTTAGGTTTTTTTTGGGGGTGGGGGAGTGGTTAGGTTTTTTTAGGTATATTTGTAGAGTAACTTTGATAGTTATTGATAATTACAAAAATGCCACCTTTTCTTTTTGAGTTTTCCTTCAATTTGTATGTTTAGTATGTTAAGATTATTTGTACAAGAACTTTACCCTTAATGTGATAATTAAGCATATGAATACATTATAGCAATCATATCAAGCATATGTGATATGACTACTATCTTATAGACTCTCAGTCTGGTTTACTTAGTTTATATTCTATGATTCTGAATTTATGGATCATGTTTTTCAATCAGGTTTCATTTGACAAGTCTTCTTTGACAAAGCTGCCAAATTTAATTGGTGTTTTAGCAAAGGTGAGTAAAATTATTCATGTACCAAAGCCTGTTATGTAAACTTGGCTGATTTTATTATAGATCTCTTGTAATCAAAATTCATGGTAGCGTTACAATGGTGGTTAAGCCGTAAGTGTGGGAGCTTTTATCATGTTCCTATGTGACAGTTAAGTTTTTAGGTTATTCTGGAGGGTATTTTATAAATGATTTGTATCACTTAAGCATAAAAGGGAATATGCATTATGTTAGCTTATTTATGTTAAACTAGTCGGATATGCAGTTAATGTGGTAAAATATCGGATATCGGTTAAGGACCGATATTTGAGATATAGGTTATCTCGGTGAGATATCGGTAATTTTAATATGATGCAGAATTTATATATATAGCAATTTAACACCAATAATTCAGTGATATATCTGTGATATATCGGTCAAATATCGTCAATAATATCGGTACCGATATTTGACATCGATATTTTACTAGGGGACTGATATAACCGATATATCACTGATATTAACTGCATAGCTAGTGGGTTACCGCAGCGGGTTCGATACGTAGATAAAAATAAGCAAAGCACGAGAGTTAAAGTTGTTTGATGTTTTAGTTAAGGGGCTAAACATGTCATAATTAAAGTTGAGGGGCTAAAGTTGTTTGCTATTAAAATTGAGGGGCTAAAGTTGTTTTAGTTAAGGGGCTAAACATGTCATTGTTAAAGTTGAGGGGCTAAAGATGTCAATATTAAAGTTGAGGGGCTGAAGTTGTTTATTATTGAAGTTGAGGGGCTAAAGTTGTTTGATGTGACAAAATAGCATATTTATAGTATATATAATAACCCAAGACATGTATTCTAACATCTGTGTGCGCGCGCGCTTTGCAGTATTATAGGTACTACTTGCAGTTTCTCACTTTTCCTATGCTTTTTGCTGGATTTTATCTTCCACAGGTAAACTAAATTTCTCATATTTGGCAGCTAATGCGATTGCAGTTTAGATCAGTCAAATTTAAACTATATACCAGCAAAACCAATAGTTTCATTCTTGTTTTTTACTGTAAAAGTGGTATATGTACTAAGAGCCACTATTGATCAATGAAATTGTAATTTTTGAAGAAACTTATTATTATAAATAACTAGTTGATGCCGATGGCCGAATAATTGTCAGTCAATTAAAAAAAGACTACTATAATTTTGCTAGGAAAAAAAAAACAAAAACGATGATAAGACCGTAATTTTGGGCTCAGGGCAAAACTGTAATTTTTCAGGACTAATGAGCGAGTGTTAGGCATCTCCTTGACACGAAAAAAAATTAAATCGAGTAAACCAATTAAAAAAAACCTTTATAGTTTTGCTAAAAAAACTAAAACGATCGGAAAAACGTAATTTTTAATTGAGGGCGAAATCATAATTTTAATTCGGGGATAAATCGTAAATTAAATGGACCAACGGGGGAGTGGCAGGAAGCTGCCGGCACGACTGTAATTTTACACTGGGGGCAAAATTGTAATTTAACCAAGAAAACAAGCAAAAACGATGGGCAAAATGTAAATTTAAGTTGAGGGTAAAATCGTAACTTGGGTGTGAGAAAAAAAAAACTAATGGCAAAATTATAAATTATATGGGGCAAAATCGTAATTTTGAACCGAGGGCAAAATTGGAATTTTTAGCTGGGAGGAAAAGTGTAAATTTATTTTTAAGTGGGGGTAAAAATATCATTTTGAACTGATGGGGAAATCGTAATTTCAAGGGAAAAAAACTAATGGCAAAACTGTAAATTGAAACGGGGCAACATCGTAATTTTGAACCGGGGGCAAAATTGAAATATTTAGCTGGGAGTAAAAGCGTAAATTTATTTTTAAGTGGGGGCAAGAACATAATTTTGAACTGATGGCAAAGTCGTAATTTTAAAGTGGATAAAATCGTAAATTTGTTGGGCCAATAGGGGAGTGTCAGGCAGCTGCCTGCCTGACACTATTACTTTGCCGCCCATTTTGCCCAATGAAGGGCGACACCTATTCCCCTGTCGGTGCCGCCACTTCTTTTTGTAGTAGTTGAAAATGGCTTCTCTTGCTTTTAACAAATATACCCTTGAATACCTGTAAATAAGATATTGAGGGTTACAAAATGATAGAGGTGGCTATAAGGGGTCAAATGCGTAAAGTTAAATAAAATATCTAAACATTAAAAGATCAAACGGACAAACGAGTTGCAAGCCACCCAAAGTGTATTTTTAGTTCTTAAACCTCGTACATTATTTTTTTTAAAATAGATTAATACTGAAATAATGTAACTTTTGTAATCAAATTTGACACCCTAATTGTTTCCTTAAATATAAAAAGGGAGTGAATTTCAAGGATTGTCCTTTATCTTTATATCCATTTTCAGACGCTGTCCTTTATGTTTAAAATTGACGAGTTTTGTCCTTTATGTTTTCATATCATGCACGTTTTGTCCTTTAGGCCTAACCCAGTTAGTTTTTTCAGTTAAATTTGGTGCACATGAGGGCATTTTTGTCAATTCAAAGGTTGCAGAAGCTTTGAGCTGTAAATCTGCCGTTGAACTTACCTTTGAATTGACAAAAATGCCCTCATGTGCAAAGCACATGACCAGATTTAACTGAAAAAACTAACTGGGTTAGGCCTAAAGGACAAAACGTGTATGATATGAAAACATAAAGGACAAAACTCGTCAATTTTAAACATAAAGGACAGTGCCTGAAAATGGGTATAAAGATAAAGGACAATCCTTGAAATTCACTCTATAAAAAGGTTTGTAACTTTTGTAATCTTTTTGCAGGGCAGTTTGATATACTGGACAGCTAATAGTTCCATAACCCTTGTTCAGGTTGGTTTAAGCTTCCTAAGACCCCATTGTAAAAAAAAAAAAAAAATCATTTGACCCACCCTACCCGTTTAATCCATTGTATATAATTCTCGTTGTATAAAACCAAACTGCATACTATATTTAACTAATGAATCTGGCAGCAACTCGCTATGAAGCATCCACATGTTCGTGAAAAGCTGGGATTACCCGATAAGTTGGCTCCTGTGAATTCTGGAACGTCCCGTAAACTCGATGGACTAGAGTCCACGTTCACTGTTCCTATGGTTAAAAAACCTATTCAAGAGTTATCAATTCTAGAACTTTTTAATGTAAGTGGTCTTTCCCCTTTCTTTTCGGGTACTTTTGTTGATTTCATTGTTACTAATGTTGTTCTCATTGTGTCATCTGGCTTGTCGGAATTGTTTATAGCTCTCTATCAAACACCTATCGAAAGGGGAACAAGATAGAGCGGTTCGACTTCTAAGGTAGTATGTTGGAGTTTTCATATTGGTTAAATACTTTAATAACTTCCTTTTATCAATAACTAGTAAAATTACCCGCGCGTTGCGGCGGGAGTTTGATCAACATCAGTTCGGTTCATTACGACATCGATACGATACTGGCTCCCGGTATAACAACCGAAAGAGAAAAACATAAAAATAAAGTTGAAAGAA
The DNA here is from genome assembly GCF_002127325.2 of Helianthus annuus. Lineage (NCBI taxonomy): Eukaryota > Viridiplantae > Streptophyta > Magnoliopsida > Asterales > Asteraceae > Helianthus > Helianthus annuus. The sequence continues at coordinate 137,113,568 of NC_035433.2, read as the reverse complement.
AAGTTTATTGAAGTTTAGGGGTTGTTTGATAACTTTATTAAAGTTTAGGGTGTAAGAAATAAGAGTAAACTACAGGGGGTGAAAGTGAAAAATCACTAAATGACAAAAAAGGACCCTGTATAACAACTGAAAGAGAAATCTCAAAAACCAAAGTCGGAAGAAAAGTTTACTCAAGTTTCGGGGCTGTTTAATAACTTTATTATAGTTTATGGTGTAAAAAGTAAACTGAGTAAACTACAGGGGTGAAAGTGAAAGATCACTAAATGACAAAAAAACACTATTCATCAACCTACACCTTTTAATTTTAACTAGTAAATAGTAAATTTACCTGCGGCAATGCCGCAGAGTTTTAGATCAACCGAAAACCATTTTAAATGAACAGCGGTACCGGTTCAAATAATACTGAAGTACCTATTTTGTAAAGGATATCGACACGTGTTTTACATCGATCGTATACCATAAAAACGAATATCGATGCCAGTCTCCATATATCAACAACGGAACCTATGTTGTTTGGTTGGTATCGATTCGATTCTTCATGGTAACGACACTCGATATAGTTTCTAGTACTAAAGTTTTCATTTCGAATATAACACCTTTTTAATAAGTTTATATTAAAACATTAAGAAAAAACTAATCAAAACGAACGCAATGTAAAACATATTTTATATTAGAATTATATTTAACTATTTAAGCATTCTTGCAAAATCTTATTTTTTAAGTGCCTGGGTAAAATATAAAACAAACTAAGAAGGCTCTTTCAAAATTGTAATGAAACACACAAATTATGATTTTTAAATTTTAGATGAAAATCATAAAGCAAAATACAAGACAAAATGAGTTTTATATAAGGATCAAAATGTAAAATCAAAGAAAAGTCATGTAACAATCTAGGGAAAATTAGGTGAAAGCTTGTAAACCAAAAAGTCCATGTGATGTCGTCACCCAACACTGTTATCGTCAATTTACTGTTCCTCGGTTAAGTTAGAAATTAATACATACTAGTGTTTAAACCCCCGCGTTGCGGGCGCGGGGTTGTTAAACCATGAAAAATTGTAAAATAAAAACACGAATTTACACTAGTAAGCAAACGACGGCCAAAATCATGAAAAGTCGGAAAAATACGAATTTATACTGTCACGTGACGTAAAACGTATATAACGACAAACGTGAACGTATACCGCAGTCACGTGATGTAAAAGGTATATAACGACAAACGTGAACTTATACCGTAAAGTATATACATTATAAATAATGCTTTAATTTAAAGACTCAAAAGAAAAAAAGAATTTCAGATCCAAAAATAAAACATATAAACCTGAGGGGTCAGAAATGTAAATTACATCACAAGACAAAAAAAAAGGAAAGAAAAAGAAAGAAACCATCAGATTCTGTCGTGGTAAAAATTGAATGACAATTTGAGTGGTAATTATGTGAATATGTTGAATTTGAGGGTTTCTTTGGCTACTGTAGCCAAGAAACTACTCAAATTGTTATTATAGATAATAATTAATATACATAATATATACATATAATGTATATAAACTGCAGACTGGCACTCGAAAAGGACCCTGAGTATGTCAGAGCATTGATCGTTATGGGGCAAATTTTGATGAAAGAAGAAAAATTAGTCGAGGCTACTGAATATTTGGAGCGTGCTATAGCCAAAGTATAAAGCTCCGGGTTTATTTTATTCAAATTAAAATTTTCTAAATTTATTAATCAAGTGTGACTGCCATTTTCAGTGATTATATTTTTTTTACTTTTTTTTGCAGCTTCTTCTTGTTGAGAATCCAACAGAGGTTGAGGAGATTGATCATTTGATTCTAGCATCTCTGTGGTCAGGTGTGGCCCTTGCAAAGCAGGTGAATCTTTTTTTTTTTTTTTTTTTTTTTTTTTTTGTATATGTTGTTTTTTTAACGGCAAATTTCTTTTATTCTTGTCGTCTGTGGGACTTGAACCCAAGACCTCCCTCACCCAAGGTGTTAAATTGTTTAAAGGCTTTGCCTTTGCCAGTGGACCACCACCCCATTGGTTTGTATATGTTGTTTATTACATAACGCTTTTACGACAAGTTTCTATTTCTAGAACTGAGAGATCAGAAGTGGTTTAATATGATCACTAGCATTCTACTGCATCCTTTCCAGAAGTTCTTGACTTCTATGAATGGTTATTTTTGACGGGTCAAACGGGTTGAAAGTCTTTTAAAGCGTATTTTTGTTGAATAAAACCTTCTCACTCTTTTTTATACGGAAAATAGATTTTTATCAATAGTAAAGTACACGGATGGTCCCCATGGTTAACCAAAATTTTGGATTTGGTTCCTTGCTTTTCAAAATTACATGGATGGTCCCTGTGGTTTGCACTTTGTAAGGGACTAAATGCGCTACAAAGTGCAAACCAAAGGGACCATCCGTGTACTTTTGTAAAGCCAGGGACCAAACCCAAAATTTTGGTCACCTGACCTATCTGACTCGTCCATTTTGAAACGTAATTCTTGAATTTTTTTAACCTTCTTTGTTAAAAACTCTTGTTTTGGACAGGGTAAAGTTGAAGACGGGATTGTACACCTAGAAAGAATAGCAAATATGAAAGAGCCAGAGGATGCAAAGACCAAAACCCATTATTGTGATGGTTTGTTTATGCTTTCTAGGTAAGAATTTTAGCAAGAGACGGCGTTCAACTTATTCCCTCTAAACCGAATTATAATTAATCCATATATAAGTTTTATAAACAATAGAATTTTTTTTAATATAATTATTTTGGAGGTTACCGATATACAACCGACTGACATTAAAACTGAATTTGCAGTTCTTTAGCAAGCGTAGGACGCAATGGCGAGGCAGCAAAGTATCTGCGCATCTTAACAGCGTATGATCCTGCTTACAGTCAGTACTTGAAAGATGTTGAAAGTGAAGACAATTTTGCAAATGATCTTGAAAATACAAGGAGAAAAGATTACTGATCACATTCACATTCACATTCCATCTATTTTTTGTTCCTCTTTAATGCTCTTTTTGTTCCAACAATTTTGATATTTTATACGGATTATAAACTCTTTAGGGGATATGACGTAGTAGTAATAACGGGACAAATAAGTAAAACAGAACATACCCGAAAAGAAAACTATTGTATTTTTTGCAACAACCCGACACATGGATAATGTTTATCGTTGTTAGTTTTATTTGTTTGATTCAAATAGCATGGAAAGACATATAGTTGTGTCTATTGAATTTGACTAGCGTAGAAATGTGTTTATATTTGATGATGTTATCGATTATGATTCTATTATATATGTAAAATTAGAGGGATGTTTGTTAGTTGAAATTTAGATATGTATTTATGTCATGTCATATACGTATTCATGTCATTTTTGTTAACTTTTTTTAAATAACAAGTTGACGCCAACCCTCGCGTTGCGGCGGGACGTCGATTGTGAACGTTTTTATAATAGATGCGAAAATTCTTAATATGTATGTATTTACAAAACGTTTTATAGATGCGAAAATTCTTAATATGTATATATTTACAAAACGTTTTAGTTTTGAATGATCCAAAACATTCAATCATTTATAAGTTGTGTATATATTTTATCAACTACTATTCAGTGCTTATTTTACTTTTCTATTATTCAATTATGCATCTAGTCGCACATACATACATATGCTTAGTCATATATTTATGTAGAATCTAAAATCAATTTGATGGGTATTAAAGTGGTATAACAGCCTCGCAAGAATCCATAGATCAAAGTGTAAAAACATAAATGTTTAAAAATCTAAAGCAATATCATTATGTGTGTGGAGATTCAAAAAGAAAATAAGAATAAGAGTGGTAAAGGTATATAATTATAACTACTAACCTGTTTGTGATTCAACAAGCGAGAAATTGATAAACATGGATATCAAAAGAGACATATCTTTCTACTATGTTCTTTTTAAATCGTTTATATCAAAAGCCAAACAATTTTAATTGCAATCAGGCTTTCTTATTCACAAAGGAATTAATTTTTGTTTGACTTTTTCATTCTCTATTCGAGAGTATACCAATATCCACACGTAACCTCTTTTTTCCACAGTCACCTTACCCATCGGCGTAGTAAGCGTCGCGGCAAACCACCGTCACCATTTGTGTTCCCCGTGACCCCATCTCAACCCTTCACCAACATCACAACCACTGCCAACGGACATTCTGGCAATTGCAGTTACAACAGAAGACGGAGTCGACGAAGCAGAAAAAGAAACTGACCATACACCATTTGCCCGTGTCCTACGTTGACACGCCTGTTGCAAAACGCATGTGGAAGTCCTTTACATGCAGCATGAGATAAAAAGGTTCAGATGATGGTAATTGTTATATAAAGTGGTGATGAAAAGGTGGCAAACAATGGGAAACAGTGGCGGTGGGAGGAGACATCACGGTTTGGTTGCTATCTGTGATTAAGTCACGCCGGTAGTAATGTTTATGTCTATTTCCTTATGGTGTATCCACACCGGTAGAGTTTTGGAATAAACAAAAGTATTATTGTTGTTGGATTGTGATACGGTTATCGGCAAGGATATTAGGGGTACATGCTTTTGACTTAAGGGGATACGGTGTGGCACATATTTGTGTCGGTAAACTTGGTTTACCGAAATGGCAAACCATTGCCAACCAAAGTTTACCGATCAATGAGGATCCCATGCGGTGAAGCTTTACCGAAGCGGGAAAGGAGAAAGGAAAGAGAGAGAGGGGTATGGGGTGGGGTCCATTCCAATCTCAACCAATCAAACTTTTTTCCTTTTTTTTTTAAAAATAGTTTACCACTTCACCAAGTGTTTAAACCATTGCCAACATTTTTCACCAAAGTTTAAACACTTTTGCCTAATTGACATGGCGCGCTCTCATTGGTCGGTTTTTTGGTTTGCCACTTTAAGGGCATGAGTGTGGGTAAAAAGAGGAATAACTGCTATTTGAAACATCACGTCGTGTTTAGGAAGTGGTGGTAATGGTTAGAATGTGGTATTTCAATTATTAAGTTTAAAAGAAAGTAAAAAAAGTAAATAAAACAACATCTGCAAGATTCGAACTTGTGCCGTGTGATAAAAGAACACGCACATCAACCACCGCTACTGGTTATTCTACCGTGTTTTTTCAATTATTATAAATAAAGGGCAATAACAGGGTAATATTATAATATAATTTTCTAATAGACACGACTTTTAAACAAACAAACATGACTCAAGTTGCTTTTTGTAGTTATATATAATATAATATAATATATAAAATAATAAATATTTAAAAAATAATCTACAAATGTCATTCTAAAAGGGTTTAATATGTCGTAAGTTTTAACAAGGGAAAACTTCATAAAATAGTTTTAGTATCATATTCATATACATATTTGAATCATATATCAAAATAATTAATTAATTATGGTACTACTACTTTGAAACACATAATTTATGTTTAAGTATTTTGCATTTAATCAAACACTAGATATGAAAAATAGTAGCATTAATCAGTACCCAAGTAATCTCCCTATCAACTTGAAATGTATTTAGAAAATTCCAAAACTAACACACATTTTTAATCCGTATAGAAACAACATAACTAAACATAAAATCTTGTATTTTAATGTTAAAGTCTTGAAAACAAACAACAGAGCAAACTATATGAATAGGTGTATGTACTAAAGTGTATATAAATGGAAAACTAAAATCTTGGTCGGGGGAGCTGTCTCTGTTTTTGATGAAGGCCTCCGGGGAGCATTAGAGGATATTGTTGTTTGTGGGGGGTGCCTTTTTTGGAGATCTCCAGTGGAGGTTGGCTTCTCTCCCGACCCGGTTCGGAGGCTTAGGGATTTGTACGGCCGAGGATGCTTCTTCATATGCTTTCGTGGCTTCAAGGGCCCAATCTTGGGGTTTACAAGACCACATACTCCGAGAATGTGGTGGGGATGTTTTAGACTCCGATTACAGGAGTGCGTTGGACCTTTTGCATAGTTCTCTTCCCGACCTTGATATTGGCGGTTTCTACATTAAAGACACCGCCCCTCCTAAATCCCAGAAAATTCTGGCGAATGCCTTATATGGCGAAATTGTCAAGAGGTTTGAAGAGAAGTTTGTCTTATCCCCTCGGCAAAGAGCTGTGTTTGAATGTCTACGTGCCCCACATGCTCAGGATTTTCTGTCTGTCGCACCTATTGAAGGCTTAGGGCAACACATGTCGGCTGTGGAATACCGTGCTATCCTTAGATACCGATTGATGATTCCTTTGTTCCTAGTTGACGAGCCATGTCCGGTATGCCGCAAAGCGTGTTTGGATTCTTTCGGCGAGCACGCGATCCACTGTAAAGAGCTACCAGGGTTTAAATATCGGCATGATTGGGTGAGAGATGTGTTATGTGATGTTCTTAAGCAGGCCGGGATCTCTGCCAAAAAGGAGGCTCCAGTAAATTTCCTGACTGACCCCTTAGAGGGGAGGTCTACTTTACGCCCGACGGACATCCTTGTGTTTGGATGGGAAGGGGGGAAACACGCTTGTGTAGATTTAACTGGAGTCTCCTCTCTTGTCGGGCTCAAGGACAAGGGCTTTGTCGTAGGGCAAGCAGTGCTCAAGGCAGAGGCGAGCAAAGTGGCAAAACATGAGAAAGCCTGCTTGGAGAATCAACATGTGTTCGTCCCGTTTGCGTTTGATACCTTTAGTGGTCTCGCTCCTGACGCTGTGCGACTTTTGAATCGGGTTCAAAAAGTCGTTAATAGTAATTCTTCGTCGCTAAAGGTTTCAAACTTTGTATTTAGTAGAATTGTTTTTTCTATTCAAAAGGGGGTGGCGGCGCAACTTGTTGCCCGACTACCTGCCATTGCTTTGTAATTGCCCTTTTTCGTGTGGAATGTCATAGTCCATCTTTATTTAAAAAAAAAATTAAATCTATCTATTTTTCGGGGGACCAAGTATCACTAAATCCCATATTCGTATCCGGTTTTTTTTATATTTTTAATCCCATGGCCATACCCGTCGGGCTTTGGTACACCCGGCCCATATGTTTCGTGTATACCCGTCAGACTGGGTTTTTTTGCCATGAGGTCGTCTCTGGTATTTTCATTGTTTTGATTGTTGTACCATGAAAACACACGTGAATAAAAGTGAAATATGTTACACATGATTTTATCCAATTATAGTTCTTCTTGTTGATCATGATTATGGTTTTTGTTTATTTTTCTAGAATATAACTTTTAATCCCTGTCTACTAGAAATATTTTTTGTTTACAAATGATGATCCCAATTGTAATAAAAAATTAAGTTTTAACCATTTTTATATATAAAAAAAAGATAACTCAAGTTTGAGCGTAGCTTTTAGGACCCAAAATAGATTGAGCTGCTCGTAGTCTAACTCGATAATCCATGTGTTAGAACGCAATAGACCACGATACTTGAAGGGAACAAAGTCATATGAGTTGCTTGCTGATCTATCATTGTTGATACACTTGGTTTTTACGTCATACGTTGTATTATTTTATTATGATTAAGTCTTTCTAATCGTATTTGATGATCTTCTTTGTGGTTGTGAGTTCTATTACAAGTTGGTTAAGTGTTTAAAACAATTTATATCATTTTTTTAGATCATTGCTACGCTTCTAAGTAAGGTTTGAGGTAAAAACTAACACCATCAATTCTTGGTCGATGTGGCCTCAAGAGATCATTAAACCTGTATTAGATATAAAATTGAGTTTTGACCTCTAGAGCATGTTAACACCCACACTTTTGTCAATGTGACCTATGATGCTAATTGGCATTACGTCAACCATTTTCTTACATTGTAACATTATATGTGACATCAGATGTCATATTAGTTTCGTACTAATCAAGCACCAAAATGCATGAGTTTTCCTGAAAAGGAGATTGTTTGATTGTAAAGTCGAGTTGTGATTCCTTTTCGGTAACCTTCAACATAACTGGATGAAGACGATTTTATCATCACAACCATAACATAGAAGTTAACGACATTCAATTTTTCTATAAATAACTACTAGTAGGCGTTTTACTTAGGTTGTGGCCTAGTGGCAGAGGAAAAGAACCCTCTTAGAGTAGACTGGAGTTCGAAACCAACAAAGGTGAAATAAGGGTTAAAAAAAGGCATTTTTACGAAAAGTAAATATTTAAGTTATGAACAAGTAAATATACTAGCACTCTAGCATGTAATAACTCCATCACATGCAACACTCGACCACATTACACAACAACTTCAATTATTACAAACATCATTTTAGTTTCCCTCATGAACTTGACCCAAAACCCCATTGGCCCATTATTCCTTGATGAACGGTTTAAGATCCAAAACTTTATCGATGAACAATAACATTATCGTCAACTTCAAGTATGATGGTGGATATGAACCAGTTACTAACTTAACCGATCTATAACGTAATACTTGAACCAAACCATGTTATTATTTTAATATTCCCTTTTAATCTTCCAATTTAAGTAAAAATAGAATAAACATATGAATATACTCGTTAACAAGTCGAGGTTAAAGTTTTTTCAAAGTATTAAGTAGGGATGTACAGATACCGTGTCGGTGCCGATACCAAAAATACCAATCCAAAATTTCTAGAAAACGCCCAAAACCCCCCACTACGGGTGGTCTAAGGGTAGTATGGTCTTTTAACCATAATCCAAACTGTTGACTTAATGGAGGGACTTGATTGAGATCAATTGACAATGACTGGACTGTTGAACTTTTTCAAATAAAGACTGAACCTGCGATTGAGTGTAAACCCTACTTTACTTTAAAATAGAGCTAAATGTCATTTTAGTCCCTGTGGTTTGGCCCATTTGCCAGTTTAGTCTAAAAGTTTCATTTCCCCTTTGGGTCCAAAAAGGTTTCATCGTCGCCATTTTAGTCCACTGGGTTAACTTCATCAATTTTTTCTGTTAACGAGAAGGGCAGCGGTCATTTTATATGTAACTCGGTGAACTAAAAGGGCAATTCGGCCATATAAAATGATCAAATTGTCTTTCTCGTTACATAAATAATGGATGAAGTTAACCCAGTAGACTAAAATGGCAATGATGAAATCTTTTTAGACCCATAAGGAAAAAATGAAACATTTAGACTAAACAAGCAAAATGACTCAAACCAGAGATAAAATCGGTTTAAAATATTTCAATACTTTTTGGGGGCAAAATTTCGCGGGAAACCGAAATACATAAAATGGAACCCTAATTTGAGCATTTTTTTTTTGCAAATTCAGAATTCTTCAATCAAATCAAAGCAATGCAATCGAAAATAAACTCATTCTTCAAGCCCAATTCTTCTCCGGCGTTGCAAAATCAAGCCACAGATCTCTTCGACAATCCATCCGATGAAGAAGAAGAAGACTTCACCAGAGAACCTGAAGTTCCGATTATATACACTCGAAGACCCCCAAAAACAGAGAGGCATATTTCTTACTATTTCCTAGATTTAAGTTCTTAATAATGTCATTGAAACTGTTATTTATTGGAAATTGATGAAGGTTAGTTTAATGTGCAGCGGGGAGAATGATGATGGAATTGAAGAGAAAAAGATGATGAATTGCAAAAGGGTTTTGAATAAGAAAAGAAAGTATGCACAGTTTCATCTGGATTTGGGTCAGTCTGATTTTATGTTTCGGAATTGTAAGATTTGTGGGATGAAGTTTGTGCCTGGGGATGAAGATGATGAGAGGCTGCATAAAGAGTTTCATAAGAGTTATACTCATGGTATTGGCTTCAAGGTATTTGATTTGTAACTGCAGTATAGTACTACTATGATTAGGTTATTTGACATGTACATTGTTGTGGATCCTCTTTTCTTGATGGATAGTAGTTGAAATTTTTTAGAGTTAAATGTCATTTTAATCCCTGCGGTTTTGGCCATTTTTTCAGTTTAGTCCAAATGTTTCATTTTTCACATGTGGGTCCAAAAATGTTTCACCGTTGCCATTTTAGTCTACTGGGTTAACTTCATCCATTTTTTTGTTACGAGAAGGGCAATTCGGTCATTTTATATGTAATTCTGTTAACTAGAAGGACAATTCGGCCATATAAAATGACCGAATTGTTCTTCTTGTTAACATAAATAATAGGTGAAGTTAACCCAGTGGACTAAAATGGCAACGGTGAAACCTTTTTGGACCCATTTACAAAAAAATGAAACCTTTGGACTAAACTGACAAAATGACCCAAACCACAGGGACTAAAATGGCATTTAACTCAATTTTTTATTTTGTGACCATTGTCCAGACACACTAAAAAACAGTAACCTGTTGAGTTAAAATGGCGAAATCGGTTGACAGGTCAAAACAAGGTTGTAATTAATACGTAAACGGGTGGTAATAAAATTGTAAGGGCGACGGGGTGAACACGGGATCACAGCAAAGGGTTGGGCGGTGAACACCACCGCAACTGTTTTCATCCAGCTAGATGGGATTGTTTCCGGGTTCGTGAACCAGTGCTAGATGGGAGGGAAATTGGGTTTGGGTGTTGCTTTTATGGGTAATGAGGAATTGGGGGGGGGGGGGGGGGTAAAGTGATTGCGGCTACACCGCCGCAAGTGGTATGGGTTCTTTTGCGTTCACACATGCCGGGATGAGATAATTGGTTTGTGGTGAGGTTTCACAAGTAGGGCCGTTCAAATTGCTCGTCGCTCGCTCGACGCTCGTTCGGAAATTGCTCGGAAAATGCTCGTTCGATTTGACGCTCGGTTGTAAACGAGCCGCTCAGCTTGGTTCGGTTTGTAAACGAGCCAAGCATGAGCAAAGGTCCGCTCGGCTCGGTTCGGCTCGAATTATTATTTTTAATTAGTATATATATATATACACTTACATATATAATAAACATGTATATACACATATATATATTACACACAAATATAAATTATACATATATATACACACATTACACATACATATATACTTGACGTAAATTAAATTTAGAGTTTTATATGTACCACTCTATTAGATTTTGGTCCACTATATACAAATTTACAACTATATCTATACGTACTAGCCCAACCACGCCGATAAAAAAATTAATATCAAATCTAAAAGTTAAACCATAAACCGTTAAACGATAGTCTGCTCATCGCCTCAATGTTTCATGCCGTTACCCTAAGTCGTTTGTCTCATGCTCTCAACGTAATTGTTCGTGCAATATAATTATGGGCCACAACATTGTTATTCATAAGAAAAATATTATGCCATGAAATGTGCATGTTTTTAAAGACATTAAAACTTGCTACCCAACATTGTCACTATCACTCTCAGAAAATTTAAATTGGGCGACGCGGTTGTCCAAATCGCTCGAACTTCGCTCGACGCTCGCTCGGAATTTTTACCGCTCGAAAAATGCTCGCTTGATTTGAGGCTCGGTTCTAAATGAGCCGCTCCGCTCGGTTCGGTTTGTAAATGAGCCAAGCACGAGCAAAGGTCCGTTCGGTTCGGCTCGACTCATGAACAGCCCTATTCACAAGGACTTTGAACACCGCTTTACCCTAAATGGGTCAACGAATTGATCTTATAAGTTAATATTTTTTATTCATATTATAAACGGGTGGCATGTTTTATTTTAGTACAATCTCAACATGACTTGTTTATTTGACGGGTTGAAAAGGGTTAGACTAGCCAACCCAAATTACTAGCATGGATTCGTGTCGTGTTTTGGTTGTGTTATGAATCGACACACCCCTTTGAAACTAAATACAGGAATAAATTGACTATTTACTTTTTTGAATTTTGAATGCTGTCATCACCCTACTAATTATTCTTTTGCTCAAGGGCTGGCGTAATGAAAGAGTGATTGATACACACTCGTCACAAAACGGGCGTGTTATTTTAGTACAGAATGATGATCCTCCTGCTCATATTAAAAAGGTACACCCGACTTTTTACACGATGAAATGCTTGCCTAATATCACGAATAATGTTATCGACGACCCTTTTAAACGAACTTGCGATAACAGGTTGAGGAGGTTATTAAGATGATGGAGATGGAGCTTGGTGACGGATGGATCTTTCATAAAGACTGTAAGGTGCTTATTTCAACAATTTTCTTGATTTGACTTCTTGACTTTTTCCTTCATGATAGATGTTTAATTATTAAAAACTAATATTTGGTCTTCATACTTGTAGGTTTATCTTTATATTTCCTCGCATAGAGTTGCTGGCTGTCTAGTTGCAGAGCCAATAAAAAAGGCATATCGGTTAATTTCAAACTTAGACGAAAAAGATGACATAAGCATGACAAAGAAGGAGGGTAAGTTGACTTCAACGACCCTCCGATTCGGTAGCATTAGTTTCCAAAGAGAAATCGCTAGGAAAAACCCGTCAACTAAGAACGAAAGAGAATCAGAAAACGCTCTTCTTGGTGCCATCATATGCGAAAAAGACGCTGTGCCAGCTGTATGTGGCATCCGTGCAATTTGGGTCACACCGTCCAATAGAAGAAAGCATGTTGCCACTCATTTACTAGAGGCCACAAGGTAGCTTTGATATGCAAAATTATCGTGTAGAGATGTTAAAATGGGTGGGTCGGGTAACAAGTTAGGTAGTTTTTCATGCAGGTTGAAACTTGAAACAACTCGGATTGGGTCGATTAACTCTTTTTGTTAGAAAAATTTTAACTTTTTATATCAATAATACTTTTTTAATAAGAATGTTTTAACTTTTAAGAGGTTTTATGCATATTTTTAGCCGTTAAGCTGTTAACATAACCTGAATCATAGTTGTTAATAGTGAATAGTGGACGATAGCGATGAGCGACGTATACGCTACGTAGTGATAGCGATGAAATAGCAGGCACTATTTTATGTTTAGCGACACACAAGAAGAAAATTTAAGAAATATTTTATATCTATATTACTATGTTGCCAAAGACGCAAGGCGCAGGGGGGGGGGGTGCAAACCCGGGCCCGCGTGAGGCAGTTTTGTTTTTTTTCTGTGCCTAGGCGCGCACCTTTTTGCACCTCGCACCGTTTTTACAAAAAAAAAAACCATTTTTGCGCCTGACCTACCACTAGGCGCGCGCCTTTTGCGCTTTTGACAACTATGCTATATTATATCCAATTTTGCTGTTTTATATGTATATTTAACAAAAAAAAAAAACCTAAAATACCACTATTCTATACCTATAAATACCGCTATTTATATAAAAACAGAAGAAAAAACATAAAAAAGCCTAAAAGTCCCGCTATTTACCCGCTATGGAAGCGCCAACATCAGATAGCGACGCGAGACGTGCTTCGTTACGCTATTCGCTATAGCGCCTGCTATGAGTGCTATTAACAACTATGACCCGAATCAACTCTTTTATTAAGTAAATGAGTTGAAAATGCCATCTCTTAAGTATCTTGCAACGTTTGTATGCATAAAGTTCTAAACTTTTAACATGAACGCAGGAAAAGTTTCTGCTCGGGTTTGATTCTTGAAAACGGTCAATTAGCATTCTCTCAGCCAACTAATGCAGGGAAGTTGTTAGCAACCAGTTACACTAACACTAAATCTTTCTTGATCTACACTACAAATTCGGTGTAAGCCATTGAACTACAAGAATTATGAATTTATTGCTTGCACATTGTATCGAGAAACATTGTTTTTTGGTCAAACTTCATTGATAATGTGATGTTTATTTAAAAATGTAAAAGAAAAGTTACTGTGTGCGAATCGGCTGTCTTTTTTATGTTTTCTTCATTGTGGGTGTCTGGTTGAAGGAGTTATTTTCGGTTTTGTACTTTGGATGCATTATGATGTAGGCTAGAAAACGGGATATGAAATCGGACCTGTTGATTCTCACAGAATGCCAGGAACGATTCTTCCAAAATTCGTTGATTCACGAAGAATACCGAAAATTGGGGGTTTCACACACAAAACACTCAACGGTGAATTGGGAGAGAAAAATGACTTTTTCATTAATTCAAAACTGATTAGCTTCCTCCCATTACAATCATATAAATAACAACCGAAATTGAAAACGGGCATTAACACTTGGGCCAAAAGCTAGAACGAAAAAAAAGTCCACCAAAAGCAATAAAAAACATAAAAAGATAGATAACTCATAGAAATAAGCGTTTTTAGGCCCGAACGATGACCCACACCACCTACGGTGTTTGTAGAAAGATGGGCCTTGTTCTCACGATCAATTCGCCTGGTCGCACGCCCAAAACGGACACCTGTAGCCCAAGTTAGAGCCATTTTAGTGAAGCACCTTTTTGTTACGCGATCATAGGCCTCCAAATACAAGATGGCCCGCTCCTCTACACTTGGGCCCGCATCACATTACTTCCTGCAACAATAAATTACTAACATGCTAAAATAAGCCATTTGTAATTCTGCTCTGGAAACAAGGTTAAGTTCGGTGCCAATTTTCCTGCCAAATGCAAGAGATTATTGTTATGAGAGTCTTGTGAAAAGACTTAAGGTTGTCGTTTGATATGCTCAATTTTTACTTTGAAAATATTAAAAGCGGTTCATTTGAGTTGAGTCGAAGAAACATCTATAAAATGGAATTGAACATGTTAGGTTTATTCGTTTTGACCATGTTTTATCGTTGATTTGTGAGCTCTATACAAGTTGCGAGAGGAAATGAAGATTATTCAAATCTCATATAGCTCGTCTATAAGAGAGATAACTGCCTACCATGCTCGGTTGACTTTTCAAATCTGCCGCCCAAGAAATGTGAGGCCAACCTCACAAAATTACATCGATTTGAATATAAATATCTCGCTTGTGTGTAAAGATGCCTGAACTGGTGTAACGATGAATAGTATCTTCAGTATGGGTTGCACAATGAAACACCCATTAGCCTGCCACAAGGAAGTTCCTCGTATGACTCGACTTTGGTGAGAGAATGAGTACTTTGGTTAAGGTAGATAGAGGGGACATATTCAATGCTAGTTCTAAAAGATAGAACCTAAGTGGAAGATTTTACCAGCATAACAACAAAAATTATTGTTGATGTGTTTAATTACCATATTTTGTTTTTTCGCTTTCCTCATTTGTTTCTTAAAAGTAAACTAGGATTGCGACCCGCCGCAATGCGGCGGGGATTCTTTAATTATAACTAAGTCGATCTAGGACCCGCACGTTATGTTAAACCTGTCAAACGGGGAAAAACAGACGATGTAAAAACGTTCACCCACACACGCACGTTGCGTCATGTCAACTCGCAAAATCCAGAACGAAACGTAAAAACGTTAAACCAAGGACGCATGTTGCGATGTGTTAAGTCACAAAATTTAGAACCAAGCATAAAGTGAAAAATATGTGGAAAATGAAAACTATAAATGACCAAAGTTGAAAGCAAAAAAAGTTATGAGGATAGATTGCAAAAGATAAAAAGTTTTGGGTTAAAGGTAAAAAAAAACAAATAGTTTTGGGTTAAAAGTAATTTATGAAATACTTTTGGGTGAAAAGTAAAAAAATCAATTTTTTTTTGGAAAACCCACAAAGTTAACGTTACGACAACCATATGTATAACTATTTTTTCATTGAAAAACCCCCAAATCACACCCCGCGTTGCGGCAGGGCGTAAAACGGTGTCAAATAGTACTAATGTCACACAACCGTCATCGACCACCAACACTGACTCGACCTAGGATATGCGTGTTGCGACGAACCTGTCAAATATGGAAAAATAGAGGTAAAAACGTTGAACCACACATGCACGTTGCGTCGTATTAACTCGAATTTAGAACTATACGTAAAACTAAAATTTGCGAAAGATGAAAAGTATAACTGACAAAAGTTGTGAAGTTAAATTGCAAATAATGAAAAATTTTGGGTTAAAGTTAAAAAACAAAATATGCATGGTTAAAACTGCAAAATGTAAAACCTTTGGGTTAAAAGATATAACTTGCTAATTTATATATGGAATAATTTGTTTTTCTTGAAAAATACCCAAAGCACAATGTACAACTCATGATGCAGATATAACTTGCTAATTTATATATGGAATAATGTTAGAGACCTAGAGCTGTAAAAGAGTCCAGCCAGGGTGGGTTCAGGCTCACTCATTTAAAAACCGAGTCGAGCCAAGCTTGGCTGTTCGACAAAGAAATTCTGCTAGTTTGATTATGTCTTGTTCGACATATCCGATCCTCATCAGTTCTCCCAAACCTTAGTATAGCGATTTTCGTACAGTGGATTTCAAATTTTGCTTCAATAGCAAATAAAAATAAAATAAAAAACTGTAGGAACAAAATTTTTAACTTTCTTTATAATCATATAATGTGTGTTACAAAAATTCCGTTGTATAAAAAATACTCTCATTTTTTCAATAAATGAATAAAATCCAATTACATCTCTCCTAAGCAACCACTTGATCGAGTTTTACATTTTGCCTTGTAAGACATTTACGCTCTGTTCCCGAGTTAACTTAACGAGGGATAAGAAAAGAAAGCAAAAATGAGAAAGGAAAGGACGAGAAAGGAAAAAAAAAAGATGACTTTCCCACCGTTTCCTCCCAAATCGGAAGGAAAGAAAAATTAAAGAATTTAGCCTAGTTTTCCTGTCATTTCCTTTCTTTTCCTTTCTTAAATGAAACTCGGGAACACGACATGTTTTATTTTCCTTTCTTTTCCTTCCTTAAATGAAACTCTGGAACACAAAATATTTTTACTTTCTTTCTGTTTCCTTTCCTTTCCTTCCGTTAGTAAACTCTGGAACATAGTGTTAGGGGTTTCTTCTTAAAGAGCCTAGAATTTGGAAACCGAGCCTGAGTAGCAGGGGTAAGAGTGGGAGAAGAGAAGCAAACAACAATAGCAGTGAGATTATCAGCCGAGTGAAGGCGTGAGGCTTGAGCAATGAGCTCTTTAGCACAGCGTTGAGGGTCGTTATGCTGCCTTAATTGACACCGAACAAGAGCCACTGCTTCTTGGTTTGACATGACATCCCATATCCCATCACATGCAATTATCATAAACTCATCATTATCGGTCAACACCGTTTGTCTTACATCTGGTTCAGCAATCACCAACTTCTCCTTCTTCATGTGCCAGTCTCCAAGCGCACGCGTCACACTTAGTTGACCGTTGAGATACCCGTCTTCGTCAAAATAGCCACCCAACCGCTCACATCTTTCCTTTTCTTGTAAACAAGTCGACCCCCTGTGGTCTTGAGTCATCTGTGTTGCAGACCCGTTCCTACATAGGACTGCACGAGAGTCACCAGCATTCGCTATTATAACATGTCTTCCCACGATCAAAACAGTTAAAGCTGTCGTCCCACAATAGTCGCTCACACTGCATTCATCAGCTAAGGCTAAGTCAGCCTGTAAAAACGCTTTGTTATGAGACTCTTCCACTTGTCTTAAGAACAAATCATCTGCATCTGAAGCGCCAGTTGGTGCTGCTTGTGGTAGATCGGAACCCTCAAAGAATAACCTCATGGCGTGTTCTTTAACATAAGATGCAGCCTCCGACCCGTTATGGCCATCAAATAAAGCATAGAATGAACTCGCGAGACCCCATTTGTAAGCATCACCCAGATGCTTTGACAGATCATCGATCATGATATGTTCGTCTTCATTTAATCTGCGTGGTCCAATGTCCGTATGACTTCCTGACCTGATGCTTGTTGGACAGAAACTCCTTGCAGTAGACTCCACAACGGTATTACTCTTGATATTCACAGAGCAGCTTACAGCCTAAACAACAGATAACATTATGTCAGCACAATCAATAAACAACCATAAAAAAACAACTAAAAAAAAAACATTCCACTCTCGTATATCAGGTTGATCAAACTATCAAATCAAGCAAAATAAAATAATCCAGCCCTCCAATATATATAGTTTTTGCAAAGAATTCCTAAATATACAATCATAAATTCACATAAACACACAAAACAAACAAAAAAAACACCGTAAAAACCTAACAGACACACAAACAATGATAAATAACGAAACCTTAAATCAAAAGTAACGAAGAATATACCAAATTCTCAGAGATTGAGATCGAAACCGATGCGGATTCCGGCGAAACAGCGGCGTGTTTCAACAAACCTAAATTGAATTGATCGCACATCATCTCTGCTGGTCCAGCAATCATCATTATGAAAATCGAACGTAATTAGGGTTTTTTGTATGCGTAAAGTGAACAAAAGGTTGAAGAAATTGGGGGTAATTTTGAATTTGAAGAAATTAGGGTTTGCTGCTGTTTATATAGTACGCGGTGCGTGTAAGTCAATCAACTGAAATATACGCGCTAATTAATAATCCAAAATATTATTAACTTTTTTAAAATAGTGATAAACTTAATTAAAATTTTAAAATCTTTGATATCTTAACTACTTCCATTAATGTTATAATTATTTTATTGGGTGAAGATACAATAGAAAGTTTATTTGGCTAGGAAGGATAGGAAGTGATCTTGACCATCCATTAAGTTAATCAAGGGCTAAGATTAAATCAGGGAAACTAAAAGAAAGAAAATAGGCGCGTGAGTTTGTTCAAGGGCATTCTAGTCAATCCAAGCCAATAGTTTCTCTCTCCTCCAATAATTTTTTAAACGTTAATAACTCTTTCATACGACATTATTTTTTTTATAAAAATTGCACCAAAAAAACGAGCGTTTTTTATCTTTAAAACGAGTATAGTATTGCTATATTTAAAAAAAAAAAAATTAAACCCAGTTGCGTAAAACGCAATAGAAAGACCACGTAAAACGCAATGAAAAAAAAACTAAAAAATGACATTTTTCTAAAACGCAATGCACCAAAACACAAAAGAAATGACTTATTTGTAAAACGCAATGGCCAGAAAACACATAGAAATGTCTTATTTGTAAAACGCAATGGCCAGAAAACACATAAAAAAGTGTTTTACCTAAAACGCAATGCACCAAAAACACAAAGAAATGACTTATTTGTAAAACGCAATGGCCAGAATACACTTAAAATGTTTGTTTTCTAAAACGCAATGGACTGAAAACACATAAAAAAGTGTTTTACCTAAAACGCAATGCACCAAAATCACAAAGAAATGTCTTATATGTAAAACGCAATGGCCAGAAAACACTTAAAAATGACTCATTCTAAAACGCAATGGACTGAAAACACCTAAAAAATGTGTTTTACCTAAATCGCAATGACTAAAAACACTTAAAAATGTGTTTTTTTCTAAAACGCAATAGCCAGAAACCACATAAAACTCTCTTATTTCTAAAACGTAATGGACACATAAAACTGTCTGTCAGTGTGAACTGTCTGAATTGTCTACGAATTACTGTCTTCGAAATGAGCCAATTTCTGGAAAATTAATTTTTCTGATGCGTTTTTAGTACAGCAATTTAATCGAAAAAAAACCCCAGCGGGCTCTGCCCCTTGGACCCCGCCAGGGGCTGCCGCCCTGGGACCCCGTTACCGGGGGCTGCCGCCCCCGGACCCCGCAAAGATCGTAAAACGCAATGAATAAATCAAAAACTCAGATCATGAAAATGAAATTAAAGAATTTCTTACATGGATTGAAGCCGATTTCTTCATCAATTGACGAAATTTGAATGATAGAAACACTTATCAACGCTCGAATTCACCAACACATTGCAGGTGTAACCCAAATATTCCAGGTACAAATTACAAATTTCAACAACAGATTTACTCTACACAAAGCTACATTACCTCAACTTTCAACTTTAACCCAGTCGCAACTATACAAGAAAAAAGTGAACCTCAGGATCGAGTGATTATCTCCAAAATCACCGGAAAAACGAGATTTTTTTTTATGAAATTAAACTGGGTTTTCTTCAAAAAAAAAAGCTGAAGAACACGTTGATCGGGTTCTGAATCATTGATTGGTGATGAAAATCGCACTATAATGTAGTGATTATTGAGATAGAAAGTGAAGAAATAGTTGAAGATGGTGGGTTTTGAAAATGGTGGGTTTTTAAATTTACTGGGTTTTGAAAAAGGAAGAAGAAGGAGTTGGATTGACTAAAATACCCTTTCTCTTTATTTTAAAATTTGCCACATGTCATAATCTTATGGCTTCCTATCTTTCCTAGCAAAAATTAACTTCCTATTTGATCTTTTCCCTTATTATCATTGGTTGATAGTTAATGGATAACACATTAAAAACGTTATTTCAGTTTTTAAAAACAGGTATACTTTTTTTTTCCTCTAAAAACTCAAACCAATAACTAAACTACAAAATATACAAAAAAATAAAAAACTAAGTAGATTATAATTAAAATTTATATTTAAATAATATAAATTAGCAACAAGTTGAAGCTTTGAGATGTTGTATCCCATGTTTTTGGGGGTTTTAAAAAAAAATTGAAATTTCACTTTAAATCCAAAACTACTTGATTTTGTAGTTTTAACCCAAAAGTTTTTAGTTTTTTAAATATAACCTAACAACTTTTTTATTTTCAACTTTGACCTCTTATATTTATTCATATTTCGCAAAAAATTTCGTTTTACGTTTAATTCTAAATTTTGCGAGTTAACACGGCACAATGTGTGTGTGGTTCAACGATTTTGCGTTTTGTTATACACTTCGTTCTAAATTTTGCGAGATAACATGGCGCAACGTACGTGTGCGGTTCAATGTATTAACGTCATCTATTTTTCCTGTTTAACAAGTTCGTCACAACGCGTGAGTCCTAAATCGAGTTAGTTATCATTTTCTATGTGTTATATGTCGCTCTAATTTCTCCACATTAAGACGCCGCAACTTCAATGTTGGTGGTCATTGGCTGTTTGGTGCTATTTGTCGCGGTTTTACGTCCCGCCGCAACATGGAGGGCTTGATACTAGTTTACATGAATTTGAGTTAATTTAATAGTTTTATTTTATTTCTGTTGAATTATTAATTATTATTATACTAATTTTAGATTTGACTTGTATATGTTCATAAGGGCCACCGAGGTGGTTGCGGCAAAGGTGAACGGCAAACCTCTTGCCGATCGGCAACTCCACCACCATCAAAATCATCCGCGTGGGAAAGGTGAATTCGGGAGATTGCAAGGGTGATTCCGGCGACTTGTTGCCGATGAGGGAAAGAAGAGAGAGAGGGAGAATGGTGGGGCCCATACCCAAATCAACCAATCACAAGTTTTTGCTTTTTTTAATGGTTCGCCTAATCTCAAATTAGACATGCACCCCTTAACTTTTTTGTATATGGAACAATTCAATTGGGTAAGGAGAAACTTTGGGATTAAGTGTACGTCACCGGCCACCCTGACCATAAGATTAGAGATTAGATATCAAAAATATCTTCCTAAAAAGTAGGTTCTTTTTTAGATACTAGGGGGGGGGGGTTATTATATTGATATTTTTATTTTGTTTAAAAGCAAAGCTAATATTAGGTAAACACAATGACATGTATGATCCCTTTTTTTTCTTCTAATAAAGTGGGTTATAAAAGCCACCATTAACTCTTGATAAGAGTGTAATCTAAATGAAAATATGAGATATTTTATAACTAATATCAAATGCGTGTTCTCTGTTCGATAAAAATACCTTTTTTATGCCTTTAGATGAATTTATTTTAATCAAAGGAGGCTCGTCAAATAGATCTTATATTTGAGGGTTGTAATGTTTTGTTGGTTAAAGATTATATTTCTAGAAAAAAAACGTTAATGAGGCTAATGTATATTTTAAACAAGGGATGTTCTTTGGGTTTTGGATCGGATTTTTGGCTTACAAAAGTGACTCAATAATTGACCCATTTAAAATTTTGGTTGGTTGGTTGGGTTGAGGTCGGGGCGATTTGTTCGATTTTCAGGTTTAGATGTAATATGTAAAAAAAAAGCTTTTTTTCTTTCAAAATATCATTATGACTCACATTGCTATTAATAAAATATCATCAAAATTCAAACATCATATGACATTTTAATATGATAATTTTTAAAAATCCTAAAACTTAATGTTTTAGATACCAGAGATTTCAAACCAAATCTACGAAAAAAAAATCAATGTTCGGGTTTTTCTCGAGTTTCGTGTTTCGGTATTTTGGGGGTTGTTCAAGTTTTGGCTGGGAAAATATAAGCCGATAACTAACTTATATAAGGTTCGGGAAGGTCGAGTTTGGGTTTTCCAATTATACTCTAATTCGGTGTTACGAATCAAGTCGTTAACCAATTGATCCAAAAAAAAATATATATATATAGTAAAAAGCTAGAAGAATGTTTAGAGAGAATTTGCATTCATAATTTTTCATTCCTACCATAAGACTCGAACTCACAAGACCATATATAAGTTTACTAACATGAAGGAAATAATAATAAAAGAAAGGCCACTGCCAGGGCAGAACCAAAGGGAGGTCAAGAGGGTCAGCTGACCCTTCGATCATCATAATTTATTGAATTTTTATATAGAAAATCAAAGTTTTAAAGAAACAAACACAAAATGGACCCCAAATTTTTAACATGTAAAGAAAATAAACTTATGATGATCTCCCGACTAAAATGTTCTGGTTCCGCCACTGACCACTAGTATATAAATAACTAACAAAGAAAGTAAATAACTCCAAGGTTGTAAGTTGTAACCCACATGGTGTTCATGCATGCTCTTCATGGGAACGTTGATGTGGATGTGGACGCGTATCATTCGGGTTTAGATGACTTTAAATTCGGGTCGAGTTGAGGGTTTCGGAAAAAAATTGAACAACCGTAATTACAAACGATACGAATTTATATCCCAAAGTCAACATGACAATTTTTGTAACCTTTTTTCATTCAATATTAAATATTTGTTTTGACATTAAAGTGTATTAATTAGGTTACATTACAAGTTATATTGATTAAGATATGGTTTTGAAAAGGGATGGATGATGACACGAAACCCATTAACCCTACAAAGTTTTTTTTGATGGACATGAATAAGTCTTAACTTCAGAGTACCCTGATAAGATATTTTTCAGATTAATTAAATAACTAATACAATAATTTTTCATCATCACCATACTCAGTAAATCTCACCAATAGCAACGCTAAGGTAGGGTACTAGGGTCCGAGGAGGTAAGATGTAGACAACCTTACCTCTACCTCGTAGGAATAGAGAATCTGCTTCCAGTGAGACCCTCGGCTCGATAGTAGTTTTGCATCAAGCCTTGAACATAATGCACATAACACTCAACAATTGGGACAAAGTCCGATTAGTGCATGTACCCCTTTGTCTTTCGGCTGTCAACGCCACCACATGATGCATGATTAACCGTCCGTCGCTTTTAACGTTATTTTCACGAAATTAGTAAAATAACGATAAAATTAGTGCAATTTCACTTTTACCCCCCGAGGATCCACACATATATACATCATATGTGCGCACCGCAAGCGGGACGTAAACTAATACAGTAATTAAATTTATAATGTCTTTGCATTTAAACAACACCTAGTTCTTGTAATAATAATCAACCCACTCATTATTTTAGCTATAAATATATTGCAAAGACACGTGAGTGAAATTTACCCGATCAAAGGTTGTGTAACATGTGTGCTCACATTTACTCACAGTATATTTTTTTTTGAAAGGTACATGGTATATTTTTAAGAAACGGTTTATTGAGTCAAACTTTATTGATGATATGATTTTCATTTTTTTTTCTTTTTCTTTTTTTTTTTTTTTTGAGTAAACAGCGAGAAACTTAAAAACGTAACTTTGGCAACAACACAAGTTACAATAAGTCATTAAATACAAGCGTCGGGGGTTTTTATAAGGTAGGTTTTCACGGCTTTGTAAAGGCCGTCTACTTTTAGTTATTCTTCCTTGACCTCAAAATCACCATGTGTATGAATAGTTGTGATCATCTTGGAGATGGTCCCTCCATCGGGAAAGCCCTCAAACTTGATATCGTAACACACCTTCTCAATTTTGTTTGATATTCCGTTTCCTTCAATCAAAGTATACTTGTATGTGAACGTGTTCTCATCAAGTTTGTCTATTTGGTGCTTAACAAACCCTGCATAAAAAAATTAAAATAAACAAGTGAGGAAACACATATTGAAAATTAAGTTTTAGAATTAGTGTTCTGTTCAATGAAAACATCAATAGTATGATTCAAAACTAATAACTATTACTATTTAAAAACTATGGTTTGAAAATATGCTCTACTATGGACTTTTATCGAATATATATAATAAAAGTTCCTAGACTTGGTTTTACAAGATCAAGTTTTTGAATTTATAAAAAAAGAAAAGAAAAACCAACATGAAAAGTTTTCTAATATACAAAGAAATTCTGCTACTTGATTATGTCTCGTTCGAAGAATCTGATTCTCATCAGCTCTCCCAAACCTTAGAATAGCGATTTTCGTACAGTGGATTTCGGATTTTGCTTCAATAGCAGAAAAAAATTAAAAAACTGTAAGAACAAAATTTTTAACTTCCTTCATAATTTATATAGCGTCTTACAAAAATTCTGTTGCATAAAAAATGCTCTCATTCTTTCAATAAATGAACCGAATCCTGTTACATCCCTTCTAAGTGATCACTTCATCAAGTTTTACAGTAAGACATTTAGGGGTTTCTTCTTAAAGAGTCTAGAATTTGGAAACCGAGCGTGAGTAGCAGGGGTAAGAGCGGGAGAAGAGAAGCAAACGACAATAGCAGTTAGATTATCAGCTGAGTGAAGGCGTGACGCTTGCGCAATGAGCTCTTTAGCACCACGTTGAGGGTCGTTATGCTGCCTTAACTGACACCGAACAAGAGTCACTGCTTCTTGGTTTGACATGACATCCCAGATCCCATCACATGCAATGATCATAAACTCATCATTATCGGTCAACACCGTTTGTCTCACATCTGGTTCAGCAATCACCAACTTCTCCTTCTTCATATGCCAGTCTCCAAGTGCACGCGTCACACTAAGTTGACCGTTGAGGTACCCGTCTTCATCAAAGTAACCACCTAACCGCTCACATCTTTCCTTTTCTTGTAAACAAGTCGACCCCCTGTGGTCGTCAGTCATCTGTGTTGCAGACCCGTTCCTACATAGAACCGCACGGGAGTCACCGACATTCGCTATCATTATATGTCTTCCCATTATCAAAACAGTTAAAGCCGTCGTTCCACAATAATCGCTCACACTGCGTTCATCAGCTAAGGCTAAGTCAGCCTGTAAAAACGCTTTGTTATGAGACTCTTCCACTTGTTTTAAGAACAAATCATCTGCATCTGAAGCGCCAGTTGGTGCTGCTTCTGGTAGATCGGAATCCTCAAAGAATAACCTCATGGCGTGTTCTTTAACATAAGATGCAGCCTCCGACCCGTTATGGCCATCAAATAAAGCATAGAATGAACTCGCGAGACCCCATTTGTAAGCATCACCCAGATGCTTTGACAGATCATCAATCATGATATGTTGGTCTTCGTTTGATCTGCGTGGTCCAATGTCCGTATGACTTCCTGACCTGATGTTCGTTGGGCTCAAACTCCTTGCGGTAGACTCCACAACAGTATTACTCTTGATATTCACAGAGCAGCTTACAGCCTAATAAAACAGATAACAATATGTCAGCACCATCCATAAATAACCACCAAAAAAATATTCCTCTCTCATATTTTAAAACATGAATATTAAGCTTTTATTTATTTTTTTCAATGTAAACTAGATACTGCCTAAACACAAAATCACAGAAAGTTTCATAATCTCAAACTGTATTGCAACATATTAATCAATCTTCAAATAAATCCTTCTTAAACTATACATATTAAGTCAAACAAAAATCAAATACACATATAAACCCTAAGCAATCAACAATTTACATAAACACACAAATCAAAACTAAAAAACCGTGATCAAATCATGAAGCCGTAAATCAAAAGTAATAAAAGAATTACCAGATTCTCAGAGATGGAGATCGAAACCGATGTGGAATCCGGTGAAACAGCGGCGAGTTTCAAGAGACCTAAATTGAATTGATCGCGCATCATCTCTGCTACGGCTGGTCCAGCAATCATCTTCTGATCTAGTATTACGAAAGTCGAAGGTATTTATTTAGGGTTTATTGTGTGCGTAAAGTGAGAAAAGGTTGAAGAAATTGGGGGTAAAAGTTTGAAGCAATTTGAATTTGAAGAAATGGTGTTTATATAGTGAGCGGTACATGTACTGAAATATACGCGGTATTTTGATTATGTGGGCCTATAATAATCCAAAATATCAGCATATATTTCAAAAAAAATATTAAAATACCGATAAACATGTAAATATTGATTTTAAAATTTAAGTTTTCCGGATTTATAATTTGGTAACTACTTCCATTATTATTAGGGTGGAGGATATAAGGGTGTTTGAGTTGGGTGTTTGAGTGGGTTCACCGATCGGTGACCACCCCCTTTGATTGACTTGGGTGTTTAAGTTAGAGAGAAGGTGTGAAATTCGGTGACTTATTACCGAAAATGGATAGAGTGATGAGAGGAGAGGAGAGAGATAGGATGGACCAATGAGGTTTTTTTTTTTTTTAATTAAGGGGTGTTTGACTATACCATCTGATTTCACTCAAACACACTAAGGTGTTTGAGTGTTGACATGACATAATATTATTGGCTAGAATTTCACTCAAACACCCTAAAGTGTTTGACTATACCCTCCACCCTTATTATTATTGTTGTTGTTAGTTTGAGAGTTGATTTGATCGATAAGACATTGAAGACGTTATCTAAAATACTGAAAAAAATTGTTTAAAGTTAAACTTTAATATATTTATTAGTAAGGTTTTAAGCCGGAGTGAAAGAAAAAATGTTTTTATCGAAAAGATCAAACCAATAAGTAGATTAAAAAAATAATAACAATAAGTAGATTAAAATTTAAATTTACATGAATTTAAGTTTAGTTTTAATAAAGAGTAAATTAATATTTTGGCTCATGTGGTTATATCATTTTATCCTTTTAGCCTTAAAAAGAATTTTTTAATATCTGAGCCCCCAACGTTTTTTATTTCTACCTCTTTTGGCCCCTAACATCTTTTTTTCTAACCCTTTTAGCCCTTAACATTTAATGGATGGGGTTAGTGTTGGAGCCAAAAAAGGCTAGAAAAAAAAAACATTGGGGACTCAGATGTTAAAAAACATTTGAGCTAAAAGGGTAAAAATGATATAACCACAGAGACCAAAATCGTAATTTACTCTTTAATAAATTTATTTATGGCTGTTGAACTATTAATATATTATTTTTTAGATATAACCTAAAATTACAGAGTATGTATAAATTAGAAATTATATAGATAAGACGATCATGTAAAAGTCTATCTCTTTCTAACTTTCATTATGTAAACATGTTATACAATTTTTTTTAGGATCGTTTTGCTAGACGTTATAGCCATAACAAAAGAAAAAGTAAGAAGTGGAGTGGATTTACGTTTTAAGGATGCTTTCAATATATAACCACTTTTATTAGATAATTCTAAAAAATTGTATAATACATGTTTACATAATGAGAGTTAGAAAGAAAGAGGTAGACTGTTACATGATCGTCTTATCTATCTAATTTCTAATTTAAAATAAAATGTATAAGTATGTGTGTGTGTATATTTGATTATTTACAATTATATTCATATTATATAATTATATATTATCTATACAACCTAATAAAAGCCATACCTATGGGACACATGTCCCCCCATCTAGGGCCTCTAAACCTCATTTTCCTGTCAAAACTCTTTCCATTCCCTATGGTGCAATGCTATGGACGATCCATATTACGAAAACGGGTCAAAGATTGCGAACATATATAATCACATAACCCATTTGTTTCCTCTCATAACTATCACAAAGTTTCAAATCAATAGCCGCTATTAGGGTTTTCTCCCTTCGAATCCAATCAAACAATCAAATATCAAAGGTATATCTTCATCAAATAATTCTCTGATTTCCTGTTAAGTTCTTCGATTGGATTGTAAACAACATCTTCGTCTTATTAGTCTTTTCGTTGATCATCAATAGTTTCGTTTATACATACGGATTTTGTTACGGATTTTGTCATTCCAATATGTCAATCTTTGATTTCATGGTTCATTGATCTTCATTCTTTTATACCTAGTTTTTTTTGCTATTCGATCTGTATACTTCTCTTACACATAAATGTTGTCTCCAACAAGGTATGATTCTGATATTCATATATTATTCTGATTTTTACCTCCGTGTATTAGATTTTGTTTTTATATCGTGAAATATTTGGTCGATTGTATCGCATTTAGGGTTTTGAACATTGATGTTGTTTGAGATGATTTTGTCTTTAGAATTTTTCCAGATCTGATATTATTAATAGTTTAATTTTTTACAGGATTTTTATGGTGTTTGAATAATATATTATTCTGATTTTTACCTCCGTGTATTAGATTTTGTTTTTATATCGCGAAAATATTTGGTCGATTGTATCACAATTAGGGTTTTGAACATTCATGTTTGTTTCAGTAATGTTATCTTATTGCTATTTTGATGGTTTGGTATCCATATTGTTTTTGATTTGATGTTGTGATAGCCTCTTTTCCAATCAAACAATACAAGATCCAAGGTATATGTTCATCAAATAAAATTGTTTGTTTATTGTTGAATCTTGATCTTGATTTATTTGTTTCTGTTTGGTTTTCATCGTTCCTTCGATTTCTAATTCGTATCACTCGAAATCTTCAATAACAAGGTACGGTTCGGATTTATCTATATCTATACTATTATAAAAAGGAGAAGTGATGTACAAGATGGTAATTTTGACACACGTACCAATTTTAAAGCAATATGTACAACAAAGATAAAGCAGGCAAATTGAGACAATCTCCATATTTTAAGACGCTAGATGGGGTAATTTAGACAATTCCTTCTTCTCTTTCATGAACACTCAATTCCTTAAACCTCCTATTGAATGTTGCGGCCGATCGTTTTCATCCGACCCCTGATAAGAAAAGTGTTACAATGAAAAGAGATGCTTTATATGCAGTTCCACAGAAGGGAAGGGAGGCGGAGCCGATGTGTCCAGCAACTGCGGTGAAGCGAGCTAGGGCTTCTAACGACAAAAAGGGTATGATTTTTTTTTTCAGTTCATGTATAATCTTGTATTAATATGAGTATATAGTTAATTACCAAGGTTCTTTTTGCAGTTGACTAAACGTTCTTATCGCCGTTGTTGTTACAGATCGAAGAATTCGAGTTCTCAAACAAGGCGGTTCAGCAAATGGAGCTTCTTGTTTTAACCACATTGGATGGGAGAATGTGTTCAATTACTCCATTTCGTTTTATCGGTTGGTTTTGTTCATTTTGATCATCTTTTTGTTTTTAATGTTGATCGTGTTTGTGTAATTGTATGTGGGGTTGAATCTTTTTTACTGGGGTTGTTTAAATTTTTGAAATTTATTGATTTTGTTTGTGTAGGGTTTGTAATGATCAGGTTAAAGATTTGGGTATTGGGGGTGAAAAGTTGTAGTTTTGTTGATTTTGATCATGTGTTGGGTTTAGTTTTTGCTTTTGTTGACTTTTTGACTTGTTAACCACCCCTAAAGATGAGGGTTTTGATGATGATTTTGTTTTTGGGATTTGCAGGGCTGCTGCAACTTCACTGGCAGGCATGCTGATGGTTCATTGCCAGTTGAAGATTTTAATCTTGAATTGGAGAATCAAAGCGGAGAGAAGGTGAAGCTGGGAACCAAAGACGATCAACGGTATAATTAATCGTTAAATCTTTAATTAACTTACCGAATTAAGGAGGTACGTGTTTTTATCGAGTCTAAAATGAACCTAAAATGAACGATAAATTGCAGTGCACTAATGATGGGACTTATGTTTCATGGAAAAGCAAAACGAACTTTTATTTTATTGTGTTAATTGTGCTTTATTGTTTTTTTTATCGTGTTAAACTTGTTATGTCATTCATGATTATTGAATTGCTTATATTTAATTGCCTTAAACGTGTCATGTCGTGTCATTGAACATGTTACCTTCAGGTTAAACGTGTCGTGTTGTGCCCGCACTGTTTAACATAACACTACAAGTTTTTTAGCTCTATGGTTGATAATGATAATTGATCATTACAGTTTACCTCATGGTTGTTTGTTACTTATTAGGTTGATCTTTACTTTGGATGGATTGATGGTGTTCATCCAGTGGATTTTGTAGTCAAACAAATGTACTAGAGTCTCTTTACTCAATTTTCTCACTTGTTGACAAGTCAATTCAAATGAGCAACAAATTCAGCCTGAATTCTTCCAAGATCTTAGGAATGCAACTCTCTATTTGATTTATAAATTTGGTCATAATATTAAGGAAGATGTTAAAATTCTTGCTAGCCAGAACTTGGACAAGGTGAAACGTTTATTACAATGGGGCGAAAGCAACGATGTTAATTCTAGACTTGCTATAGCCTATAAGTTCAGTATATTGCTACGGAAAAAAATGTTACAAAATGATTTTTTATAATTATTGTAACTTTATTTGAATTCATGTCAATGCAAATGTTGGGAAGGGAGCTATAGCAAGTAAGATCTTGCTTTAGAAATCTCTGTGTCTGTCATCATTTTAGAGGACATTGTACATAAAACAAGTATGGTTCGTTAAAGTTATTTAGGTATTCAAGATTTTTTATTTAAGTAAAATTGTTGTTACACTAATTAGTATATTAAGCATATACATTTTTTTTGCATTTTTCGGTATTGGAAAAAGTAGAGGGCATTTTCTCTGAGACTATGGGGTGTGGAGGAGGGTAGTCCTCAAAGGATGCTCCGCCATGTAGGCGTCCACGTAAGCGGGTGTGAGGATGGGGGGGGGGGATGGACCTAGGGTGTGGGGGATGAGCCTCATATATATATGTATGTATGTTGTATGTATATGTGTGCGTGTATAAAGAAGAAGGGAGAGAGAAGAGGCACGACAAGAACGAGGATCAGGCGACATTGAGGACGGGGACGGCCCTAGGGGGCGGTGTGCCGGGGCGTCGCCGGCCCTAGGCCGCTCCCCACACCGAACAGTCTAAGACAATGGTATTGGTGTGGAGTATGAAGGAAAAACATGATATCAACTTGAGATTTAAGGCATACTTTGATTCTTTGCCATAAATATTTGATACAGGTAGTTATCTAAATAAATACAGTATTTTTCTTTACATCTTACATTTATTTATTTTGTCCTTTTATTAATATTTCATTGTATTTTTATCACATGATTAAGCTTTGGAATTGAAGCAATCATGGCTTTAGATCCAAGGAACACTCTTGCTATAAGAGATGGTTTAAGCAAAGGAGGTAATGGTTTTTGATCCTTTCAAAGAAACGATATTTGGATTTCTAATGGTTTTAAAAAATATTGTCATTTTTACTTAATGGACAACAAAATGGGCCCATCATCTTGATTCTGTTTAGTCCTATTTTATATTTTTAGCACCTGCAATCAAAAGATTTTTTTGGACATCTTATTGCAGCTGGCGCCAGACTTACGCTACAGAAATTCCTTTCGGGCCTATAGATTATTTGCTGGGGTGTGAATGAGGTGTTCAACCATATTTTCAAGGGGTGAGGTCGGTTTTTTTTTTCAGTCTCCTTACATAATTTTAAGAACGGGTCAGATGTGTGCAGGTGGCGGGGAGATAACAACGGTGTCTCTACGGTAGCGTCAGTTAAAAAATGATTACATAACCCTGACCCGGTTCAGAGTAATAAAATTCTGGAATTGAGCTGGTGGGTTCCGCTGAAGATAAAATACATTTGGATGGAGAACTATTCTTTGTCGCCTCCCCACCTCAGACGCCTTGATCTGTATACATGATATATAAAGATATGCATTTGTTTTTGGTTTTACAGTTACGTTGATATTAATTTACAACTAGGTAGACTAACTATATTTCAGTTGACTATATTTCAGTGGGGACTGGAGAGGAGAGGAGCCACAGGATGGGGCGGGGTCGAACATGGACAACTTGAAGTCTGCAATCTCCTTATATAATTTTAAGAACGGGTCAGATGTGTGCAGGTGACGGGGAGATAACAACGGTGTCTTTACGGTAGCGTCAGTTAAAAAATGCTTACATAACCCTGACCCGGTTCAGAGTAATAAAATTCTGGAATGGAGCTCGTGGGTTCCGCAACCCGCTGAAGATAAATACATTTGGATGGAGAACTATTCTTTGTTGCCTCCCCACCTCAGACGCCTTGATAAAAAGAAATATTATTCATGGGCCTTTAGCTTGTTATTTGTGTTGGTCGGAAGAGGAAACCGTGGATCACCTATTCACGGGTTGTTTGCTTGCGACTTTAGTGTGGCAGAAGGTCTCCAGATGGTGTAACATACCCCAAATATACGCCTTCTCGACAAGCGATCTGCTGCAAGTTCAAAAGTACATTCCGGGGAGCGAGACGAAAAAAAAAGATGGTGCATGCGGTGATTTTAATTAGCTGCTGGAGTCATTGGAGACCTCGGAACAAGTATGTTTTCGCTAACGAACCTGTAGCGGTAAGTAACTTTATTGGCGAAGTAAAATCGTTGGGTTTCTTGTGGGTGAAAAGTAGAGCTAAGGGGTGACATTGTATTGGGATAGATGGAAAAAATTCAATATGTAATCTGGTTCTTTTTCTGTTCTATGGTTCCTGCTCCCTAGCTCCTTGCTAGGGGGTTTTCGGTGTTGTGGTTATTGAAAGTTGCCGTTCGAAAAAGAAAAAAAGTAGACCAACTATATCGCTACTACCTTTTTTCCAATTGTTTTAACTGTAACATGCATGTGAAACTCCCTTTAATATTGGTGTTTATGTAGCTTTAATTCACTTCTCAAAGTCCAACGTGGGCTAAAAAACATAAGGAACCCGCGGCAACGCGCGGGCATTCCACTAGTTATTATAAAAAGGAGAAGTGATGTACAAGATGGTAATTTTACCATGTGTATCAATTTTAAAGCAACATGTACAAGTTGCTTAAAGCCATAGAAATTGGAATTTCTACCAAGTTTAAGACGCCTAAGGGGCACTCTCGGGATTTCATCCATCGAAATCCTGCTCATCATTTATCACCAATTAAATAAGATGCCACCGATAAGTCGGAGAAAGCCAACCGCCTTCATCTTCATTCTTCCATCTTCTTCTTCTTCACTAATAAAACCAGTTAGGGTTCTTCACTTCCATTGCTTCGCTTAAATTTGTAACCAGATGATTGCTATTGCTATAAATAAATAAATAATTATCAAGAAAATCGCCAGCCAAAGTGGAATACTTTCTTCCTCAAGTCTTCGATCCACCAATCAAGGTCTTTCTCATCTATCTATCTTAGGGCTTTTATAATTCCATCTTTTATGTGTATAATTTCTGTTTCAATTTCGTTGAATTGTCACCTCTGTTTCGTGATTTGAAATTTGCAGTCCGTCGATGGCCGTCGCCTCTTATCGTCCCGACACCACCAAAATTTGCACTCACTGGTATATTATCTGTAGCTGATAGACATCATTTCATATGTTGTGTGAGTTTTTAATTTTCAAGGTTGTGTTTGCATATAATGCATCGTGCATATGACTTCAAAATTTTTTAGTGTAATTATATGTGTCACACTGTGATATCATCTATAGCTCTGCAGTTAGCAATGTAATATTTGTTATAACCCTAGAAAATAACAGATCTAAAACAAAACCCTAAAATTAAAAAAAAAATCAGGATCTAACAGATCAAAATCAAAACAATACCTGCACTGCAAGAGGTAGGAGGATCCTTCTGGAGATCCTTGAGTTCTTTCAAGATCCGTATCGAGGCCATCAGGAATTCCTATAGTTTACAAAAGTAAAAACCCTAATTTTGAATCTGAACGTATAATAGAAGATCGAAAGGGGAAGTTTTTTGTTTCAACACATTTATTAGTTTTTTGGTTTTAAGTTTTAACATTGTAGAGGTTTATTGTCATTATTTGTTATACGCACTTCTTAGAGGGATTTCTGACGGGTTAGCTAGAGGAAAGAAACCTGATGAAATGGAGAAATTGGTTAGTGATAGCTTTTTTATTACATATCTATTTTTTATTTTTAGGGTTTTTACTTTTTTTTGGCTCTTTAATATATGGTGTTTATTTTTTTGGACCAAGTAGGTAATTGATCTATTGAAGGCTCATTTGAGACATCCATAGGCATCAGAGGTTAACAACAAAGATATCATATCTCATTTTGTTTTGCGTCTCGTGTATTGTCGATCGTAATCTTTTGAACTTTTTGCCGTTTATTTATTTATTTTTTATTTTCTGCTTTGATGTCTTATGTAGATTTGAACTGATTGTGTTGATGACTTCAAATTCATTATTGTTTATGTGGCTTTTGGTATTGGATGCTCTTTGTGTATTCTAGCAAGTTCGTTTTTACTTATGCAAGCTGGGTACGAAACGGCCAACCAGCTTTTCGACAAAATGCATTTTTCTATTTTCTGTGCCCCCATGTCTTTCTTTGATGCCAACCCATCTGGTCGAATCCTAAGCCGAGTAAATGAATACATCATTTTTCTTGCATTTTGCTTAACGATTAGGGCATTAGGCAACTTGATTTTTAAAAACCTTTTGCAGGTATCTTCAGTCCAAACTGCAGTGGACTTGTCAATACCATATAGTATTGGTCCATTTGCCTATGCTATCATACAGCTTTTAGGCATTGTTTTAGTTATGTCACTAAACCGAGTATAACTCAAAACCTGTTTTGGCCCATTTGCCAATCCACACATGGTGTCACATATATTTTTTCTGTACACATGAGATGCTAATATTATGCTCTTGACAGGCTGGGGAGTTGCGTGATCGGGAAATGGATCTTAAAACTCAAATATTCGCTCTTGTGGACAACAACAAAGAGATGAGCAAAGCCGAGACCGAGGCGGGAGAAGAGGGCCCCACCGTAACTGAAGCGGACATTCAGCACATTGTCTCATCATGGACTGGCATACCGGTCGAAAAAGTCTCAACAGACAAATCGGACCGTCTTCTCAAAATGGAAGAAACACTCCACATACGTATCATCAGTCAAGACGAAGCAGTTAAAGCCATTAGCCGTGCCATCCGCCGTGCTCGTGTAGGACTCAAAAACCCAGACCGCCCCATCGCCAATTTCATGTTTTCGGCACCCACTGGTGTTTGTTGCTGTCGAGATTCCATTTACTCCCCGTGCCAAACGTGTACTGGAACTCTCGCTAGAGGAGGCCCGACAACTTGGTAATCTCTGCATCCAAACAATACATATGCTGATATGTTGTTCAATCATCATAAATTTAAAAATGTGATAACGTATTTCCACCGTTGTTTAATGTTTCAGGTCACAATTATATTGGATCCGAGCATTTGCTTCTTGGTTTGCTTACAGAGGGTTAAGGTGTAGCGGCCCGTGTTCTTGAAAATTTGGGTGCAGACCCAAATAACATTCGCACACAGGCAAGCTATATTCATTATATATTCATCTCCACTTTAATAAAAAAATCGGATATCGGTAATCGCGGTGGGATATCGGTAATTTTACAGAGGGTGAAGGTGTAGCGGCCCGGTTTATGAATGCACAGATGTGCAGGTTTAATTCATATTAATAGATAGTATTAATATTACTAAAAAGATGTGTTTATGTGAGTTTTTTCATGATATATATTAACATTTTGTATGGTTGATGTGGTATTCTGAATTTAATCACAGTGCACTTCATATGAAGTTTTACCTTTTTTTTTTGTTTTGAAGCGTTTGAAAATCTCAAGTCAAATATTATAATGCAAGGAGATAGTTTGACATGATTTTTGTTGAATACATACAGGTAGAAGCTGCAAAGGGATTCTTGAGAGTATTAAGATCTTATTTGGATTCACTTTGCTCTAACCTACGTTCTCACACAATTACAAATGTTCAGTCAAATGATGATAAGGTTTGTCTCTCTCTTCCCATTTTGCGCTGAATTCTAAATTCAAATTTGAGCTATGTATAATCCATTTTTGTTTTCCCGCAAGGACACAGTGAACAGGTTTGATTTCCATTATTTGTTTGTATAATCTGTTGTTAAGTTTACTTTTTGAATACATCTTAGAATATAAAAAATAGCATTTGCATTGAATTTGGTGTGTAAATTTGGGTTTCGTAGTAAAAAAACCAAGAAGGCGTACCCGTTCTTCTCATACAGGTCATTCACGTGGTACCGCAAAATGGGTGGATCCAGACAAGGCAAGCTCATCGAGATAGTCCTACACCAATACTTCTATCAGGTTAAGTTATGCTTTCTTGTTTGAACTTGTGTTTTTTCTTCTAGCTCAATTAAACAAGTTTGGACCCAAGTATGTTGTTTTAAAAGTATGCATAGCAACTGCTCGATAAAATATCCGTGTGAGAATTGCATAAATACAAAAAAGTAGAAAGGTTGCAGTTCTAGAAGACTCAAAATTCTAATCCATATACTCTTTTTTTAGCTGAAATGATTAATATGGTTTTCTTATTTGATTCGATTTATTTTAGTATTTCTCGACATAATTCAACCAAGATACGATCAAAATCGGCTGCAATGGATAGGGCCAGAGTATTTCCCGACATAAGTCAACCAAGATACGATCAAAATCGGCTGCAATGGATAGGGCCAGAGGTAGTTAGTGAAGATTACGAGTCCTTATTCGCTTCTTAACGGAAGAGCTGGAAGTCCGGCTAAGCAAGTCCGGCTGGAAGAGCTGACATGTATGATATGCTCTACTTCTTATGATATAGTTATTGTAACATTGGCTTACTAAAGATTTAGCACACTAAGAATGATTTAATGTGCTTAAAAAGGCTTCCAAATTCATATGCCATGGGCTCGTACATATAAGAAACTCTCTCTTTTTTAGCAATTCCTCATGAAAAACAACCGCCGCCTCTGGTTGAAGTTTAACATTGGTGTTCATAATGATTTTTTTGCTATTCAAGGGTTTATTGATCAATAGCTTTTTGGATGTATTTTTGCTAAGATGTTATGGACATAGTAGGCTATTACCAATGTTGTATATGGTATTGCACTTATGATTTAAACAGGGTTTGTTAAAGTTAAATTGCAATATGGATTTTTTAAGGCACTTTCTTTGTTATGTAAGTTCTTAATGAGCAGTTTTTAATAGGTATTCGCAAATAGTGTTTAATTACACAAACACTCATTGTGGTGAGTGCCGCGAAGCGCGAGTGCTTTTTATTTATATACACACTTGTATATGATTTTTTTAAATCGCTTTAAGGTTTAAATTATGTTCTATCCCCGTATTGACGACCCCGCTGCAATGCGCGGGTTCCCCACTAGTTACTATTAACATGTAGATGTTCTTTTTCTTAAACATTATGTTGATTTTGTGATGTATATTGTCTGATTTGTATCCTTTCGTATCTAGGGTTTCATCATCTTCGAGCATATATCTTTCTAGCTAATCTAATGGCATCATTACCAAGGTACGAAATTAGTGTTTATCTAAATTGTTTTTACTTGATATCCATCTATCATTCTAACATGTTTTATTGTATTTGTGTTTTTTGATTTTGATATGTTTCGTGTCTAGGTTTTTACGTCTTGGAGCACAAATCTTTGATTCTGTTCTAATGGCTTCATCACCAAGGTATAAGATCTATTAGTGAATGATTTTTCGTGTTAATGTTGTTTTTTGCTTAAGGATTTGATATTGTGATTGATCATCGGATTATGATTGTTGTGTTTGTAATTTGTTGTTAGGCTAGATAAATTTGTGAAAATTTAGAAGTGTTTGGTTGTTTTTTATTTGAGTTAGTTGCCCGGATAGTCCCTGTGGTTTACCATTTTTTCACCTTTAGTCCTTACCTTTTTCAAAATTACATTTATGCTCCTTGTGGTTTGATCGTTTGTTACTCGGATAGTCCCTAGACTGGATGACTGCTAGTTTTTCCAGTTAAGTCAATGTAAAATGACAAAATTACCCTTCCTATAAAAAAACAATAATTAAAACATCAAAATAAAGTTAATTAATACTTTAAAATTTTAGTGGGCCCACCTTTTAACTCCCACAGACCATCCCTTCCCTCTCTTTCTTCTCCGGCTACACCCAAATTCTGGTCATCTCCATCACAATTTTCCGGTGACCACCGCACCACCGCCATTAGTCCATCTCTCTCTCTCTCTCTCTCTCTCTCTCTATCAGACACATCTCTCACTACTTTAAAAAGCCACCTACCAGCAACCCTCTCCCTTTCTTTCTGTCTTTCTTCCCCTTTTTACGATCATCTTCCCCAACTCGCTGGTGATAAGATTCCAGCCACTACATAAAATAAAATACTACAAATCCAAAAAAACAAACCCCTTTCCCATCTTCTATGCTTCGCATGTCTTGTCCAAAATGAAATTAGATTAAATTGGATGGTTCAAAGGAACTTCATATTTATTGGAACTAGATAATTTGATATCTTTCAATTTTAAAGATGCTGAAAATCGGAAAAAAATAGATACAGAGCTATACTCAGATCTAGTTATTTATGTTTTATATCCAAATTTTCTAGGATCAAACTGCAATAACCCTTCAACAAATCTTCTTATGATGTAACGATTCATTACAGTAGTAAATCATGAATCTGTGCACAATAAACCTTCAAAAATCTCGTTCTCCCGAACAGAACCAGAGTCGACGGCGAGGCAGCGCACGACATCAACAACCAAAACCCAACTCGGTCAAAACAAAACATAGAGAACGAAATTGCAAGAAAAAGTTTTGTAACATTTTCCTAGAATTCTATAAGTATCAGCAAGCTTATTTCATCAACACAAGAATTACGTATCTTTATGGTTCGAGAGAGAGAACGAAAGAGATAGAGAGTTTGGTGCGACCATAATGATTTCACATGTGTGACCGACTATGAGGTGAGACAAATTTGTCGGTTGAGGAATCGGTGGTGGTAGGTTTTATTTCTTTGTCGGAGTTCATATATAAATGATCAGAGCTTAATAATGGTTCTTATTCCATAGTGGATTAGTGGCACTTGGTGTTGAAGATGGACTGAATAAGAGGTGGTGTGGGTTAGGGAGGAAGATGAAGTTAAAGTGGGTCTATAAACTTATGTGTTTACTTTTCACTTATAGTCCCCACCTTAGAGTATGGGTATTTAGGTCATTTCACACTCACTTAACTGAGAAAACTAACCCTCATCCACGCTAGGGACTATCCGAGTAACAAACGATCAAACCACAAGGAGCATACATGTAATTTTGAAAAGGTGGGGACTAAAAAAAATGGTAAACCACAGGGACTATCCGGGCAATTAACTCTTTTTTATTTCATTATATTGTCGAATCTTTACTCCACCTTTCTATTGTTTTGTTTGAAGATTGATTGAATATCATATGTGTTCTTGGAGTTTAATGGTTTGATCCTTGATGTTTGACAATTGAATTTTGGATCATGATAACGGTTCGGTGCTATCCATCCGTTTGTTACAAAATTATTATTGTTAATTTCTATTTCCTTATTTAGAGGATAGATAATAACCTGATTTTAAATTCAAAAATTTGATTTGCAGGATAATATGGAAGTAACGATTTGGAGTTAATAACATTAAATAGATTTTCTTCTTAGATGGGTTCAATGTACCTAGACATGTTAGTGGTTTAAAATTAAAAATTTTATATATAATTATGATTAAATTCTTCCAACATATTGTAGTAATTTTAAATTTAAATTATATTTAACTTATTTTTAAATAAAGTTACATGAAATAGAAGTTGTCTACATTCATTTTTTATAATTGCTAATTATCCTAATTTTTAATAACCTTTAATCAACAATTATTGGCTTCTATATAACTAATTAGATTCAAATTATTCAACAATCATATTAAAAACATTTATTGATTGTTACCATATATGCTTTAAATCATTAAAATAATAGATATGGAATTGACTTTTGAACTTTCAGTGTATTTTAGATGATTATGTCCCTCAAGATGCTAGCATTGGTATGTTTTCTAATATCGTTTTAATTATTGGAAGTCTGTTTTAAGAATATATTAATATTCTTAAAAAAACATCAAAAAATGTGTTTTTAATATTTTTGGCTGATAATTTACTTATTTAGAGGATAAATAATAACTTGATTTAAAATTCAAAATTTTGATTTGGAGGATATTGTGGAAGTAAACGATTTGGGGTTAATAACATTAATTGGATTTTTTTAGGTGGGTTCAATGTACCTAGACATGTTATTGGTTTAAAATTTAAAAATTTATATATAATTTTGATTAAATTCTTCCAACATATTATAGTAATTTTAAATTTAAATTATATCTAACTTATTTTTAAATAAAGTTACCTAAAATAGAAGTTGACTACATTCATTTTTTATAATTGTTAATTATCCTAATTTTTAATAACCTCTAATCAACAATTATTGGTTTCTATATAACTAACTAGATTCAAATCTTCAACAATCATATTAAAAACATTTATTGGTTGTTACCATATATGCTTTAAAACATTAAAATAATAGATACAGAATTGACTTTTGAACTTTCAGTGTATTTTAGATGATTATGTCCCTCAAGATGCTAGCACTGGTATGTTTTCTAATATCATTTTAATTATTAGAAGTCTATTTTAACAATATATTAATATTATTAAAAAAACGACAAAAAATGTGTTTTCAGTATTTTTGGCTGATAATTTCCTTATTTAGAGGATAGATAATAACTTGATTTTAAATTCAAAAATTTGATTTGGAGGATAATATAGAAGTAAACGATTTGGAGTTAATAACATTAATTGGATTTTCTTTTTAGTTTGGTTAAATGTACCTAGACATGTTATTGGTTTAAAATTTAAAAATTTATATATAATTTTGATTTAATTCTTCCAACGTATTATAGTAATTTTAAATTTAAATTATATTTGACTTATTTTTAAATAAAGTTACCTAAAATAGAAGTTGACTATATTCATTTTTTATAATTGCTAATTATCCTAATTTTTATAATTGCGTCTCCCAAGGTACTCCTTTTGGTGTTCCGTCAAGACATGGGAACTCGAACACCACCCAACCGCAACAAAACTTTAAGCTTCAAGACATGGACCCGAACATGTTATCGTACGCTGCTTACTTGAGTGGCTTTACTCCTTACATGCCACCCACTTTCGGCTTTGCCCAACCCGACGGCTCGCAACCATCCCAACAACAACCCAAACCCGAGGTTGATATCGTGCCGGAGACGTAACCCGAACCGGAGCGAGAGACATCGTAACGCGGTAAAAGGTCGCATAAAAAGATGGAACCGAACCAACCTCGTCGTATGCATACTTACGTTTTTTTGGACGAAGGACGAGGAATACACGTTGGTTCGGTCGTGGGTCAATGTTTTGGAGGACCCCGATGTTGGTAAGTTTTATTTTTTTTTACTTTTTTTCCCTACATTTATTTTATTTTATTTTAACGTACAACCAATTTTTTTGTATTTTTAGCAAACTTTCAAACCGGTCCCGAATTTTGGAATAGGATTTGTGAACTTTTTTATAGCACGTGAGGAAAGGGTGAACATCGTGACAAGGATTCCATCTCTAGCAAATGAACCGACATCAACAACAAGTGTCACGCCTTCCAAAAAGTTTATCAATGTAACTACGATAATCGGCCGAGCGGAGAAGGTGATGTCGGGGTTTTAACGAAGGCTATGGAAGAGTACGAGAAGACGAAAGGCGTGTTCACGTACTATAAATGTTGGGAGCTACTAAGAAAAAGTCCAAAGTGGGCTGGCGTACCAACCATGACGTCAAGTAGTAGACGTAAAGCGAAACGGTCGAAAACGTCATCTTATGTTGACCCTGAAACACCAATTTCCGATGTCCACAACGTCGATCTAAATGTTGTTGTGGACGATGACGAGGAAGTTGAAGAGTTGGCCCGACCGCTCGGTAGAAAAAAAGATAAGCGAACCGGGAAAAAACCGATGGAGTCGTCTTCCGATCTCGAGTTGAAGGAAGATTTCGAGGAGATGAACCGTCGTCTCCAAGACATTCGCGACCTCGGCCACAAACGTTGGGAGACTATGAAAGAACGAGTCGCCGAAAAAAATAGTTTAACGAGATGCAAGCGGCGAGGCAAACGGAAAAGGACATAGAGTTTTTGTCCAAACCGATCGACCACCTCCAAGGCGACGCGTTGATCGTTGCGCAAATGCACCGCCAAAAACTCTGGGAAAAATACGGGCTTTAGATCATCATCTTTTTTTAACGTTATCGTTTTTTTTAAGTTTAATCGGTTTTTATTTATTTTTTATTTATAGTATTGTAATTTTTTTTAATTTAATAACGTATTTTAAGTTTTTAATTTAAAAAATAAATAATTGTGTAATGATTGGATGAGGCGTTATTGAGCATTATTCCTACTACGCCAGTTTTGCAAAAACACCCAATAATGCCCCCATGCTAACTGGACTGTCACATGACAGAAAACACCCCAGGATAAGGGCATTATTCAACAAACGACTACGCATGGTCTAAGTATAAAAGCAAAGCTAATATTAGGTAAACACAATGACATGTATGATCACTTTTTTTTATATATAAAGTGGATATAAAAGCTATTGTTAACTCTAGATGAGTAACAAGTGTAATTTAAGTGAAATTAAGAGATATTTATAACTAACATATCATGAGATATTTTATAACTAATATCAAGTGTTGTGTTTTACGCTTGAGAAAAATACCTTTTTATGCTTTTTATGAGATATTTTATTACTAATGAAATTATGAGATGTTATGTAACTAATATCAAGTGTTGTGTTTCCCGTTCGAGAAACACCTTTTTTATATTTTTACTAAAAATATCATAAAATTCAAACATCATTTGAGAATATGATAGATATAATAATGTTCAAAAGTCTCAAAACTTAATTTCCAAAACCAAAAAAACCTATAAAAAAGACAATAAATGTTCAGATTTTTTCGGGTTTCAGGGTTTTTTAGGCCAGGTTGTTTGGGTTTTGGCTAGGAAAAGGTGACTCGATAACCCACCCATATGAGTTTCAGGTTGGTCAAGTTCAGGGTTTTCAGTTGAATTTTCGTTTCGCTTTCGAGTAAAAATGGATGGCCCTAATTATAAGCCATGTGAATTTATATCCCAAAGTCAACATATCAATTTTTGTAAACATTCTTCATTCAAAATTAGATATTTATTTGACATCAAAGTAAATTAATTAGGTGAAATCAAAAGTCTTGTTGATTTAGATATGGTTTTGAAAAGGGTTGGGTGATGACATGAAACCTATCACTCCTACAAAGTTTTTTCGGTGGATAAGAATAAGTCCTAACTTCATTGTAAACTAATAAGATTTTTTTTCAGATTAAATAACTAATAAAGTAACTCTTAATAGCTCCAGTCGTCACCACCAGGGGAGGAGCTTAGTGGAAACCGGGGTGCAAATCAAGATCCTAGCTAAATTTTTGTACCTGAAAACATGTAGAAAAATGGGTCAACTACGAGAGTTGGTAAGATACATAAGTTTTTAAACATGATAAGATAAAAACAAGTTTAAGAGCTCACGTATACGATTCATAACAACATAGCTATATAATACATAATGTAAATGTCACACCTGATCGATATAATAATGATGTGGCTCAACCCCCATGGTTTCCCAAAGATATGATGTGTCAGTTTCTGATCTATAGGCCCGTAATCGTACTACGGATCGATATTGATATTGATATATAATGAATGATGAAATGTGCTATGTCTTCATAGTTTAAAGTAATATGCATATACGAAAAGTATTTGTTTTGTTTGAATTGTAAGAAAAGATAATTTGTACGATTACATGTTTGCATGCCAAAGATAAAAGTAGAAAAAAGGGGCTATGAACCCATCTTGAGTTGTTGATTTCTTAGAGAATGTGCAACACTTAAATGAAAAATTGGCATCCAACATCTTGCACTCAAATGCATGATTATTAGCAAAGCATGAGATGGAAATAATATTATTTGTACGATTACATGTTTCCATGCCAATGAAACCCCCCCTACCCCCACCCACCCACTCGATAGTAGTTTCATATCAAGCCTTGGACATAAGGCACATAACACACAGCAATTGAGACAAATGCTGATTAGTGCATGTACCCCTCTTGTCTTTCGGCTATCAACACCACCACATGATGCGTGATTAACCACCCCCCTCTTTTAATGTTTTCACGAAATCAGTAATATATCATTAAAATTAGTGCACTTTCACTTTTGCCGCTCAAACGCCCACAC
Organism: Helianthus annuus; assembly: GCF_002127325.2. Taxonomy (NCBI): domain Eukaryota; kingdom Viridiplantae; phylum Streptophyta; class Magnoliopsida; order Asterales; family Asteraceae; genus Helianthus; species Helianthus annuus. Next base: position 137,069,463 of record NC_035433.2, on the reverse strand, counting down.
ATATATACATATTTTATGCGCATACCGCAAGCGGTGCATATATAAAGTGTTTTAATTAAATAAATTAAAATGGATAAACACGATGTTTTAATGACTAAATAAGGATACATATAATATTTCGAATTTGGTTTGGATATATATATGATAACTGGAAGTTTTTAGAGGTATATATGAACTTCTCCGGTTCTCCTAATATATATACTTTGAGGACTAAGTGCCGGATCTATTTGTCAAGTTTTTATAGATTCAGAGGCTTAGTAATTGCAAAAAACTTTCATGACTTTTTATTTATCGAAATCTTCTAATATATAAGGTTTTTTCTAGCATTTGTTTAATCAAAATGAATGTTTTTAAGAACATTTTTTTATAATAGCAGAAAATTTATTAATTAAAATAACCTGCTACTATAAATATCAAAAACTTTTGAGTGTAGGTAGGTGTAAAGTGAAATTTCTGGAGATTTGAACAAAATCCTAAACCAGTGAATGTGTGATCTAGGCTGGAAAGAGTGGTGTTTTGTATATCTGTGATTTGTAAATAACTAGTAAGAGTCCCCGCGTGTTGCGTCGGGAATTCAGTCGACATCGGTTTGATTCCTTACGATACTGATACGGTACCAAACACTCGGTATAGCAATAGAAAGAGTCATTGTATACCCAAAAGGATGCCGATACGTGTTTTACATCGATCAAAATTGTAAAAACGAGTATCACTAACACTTCACATTGTATTGATACCGATACTAATGTTGTTCGGACGAAATCGCCATGATACCGATATTGTTGAGACGGTATTAGTTTGGTTGGTCACGGTTTATGTACCATACTCACACTCGCTATAACTTACCATCCCAAAAACACTTTGTTGTGAATAAAACTTCATTTTCAATGAGATATATATATAACTAAAAATAAGCACGTCGCAACCTGTGTATCAGTAATGGTTCTAATAGTACCGACACGAACATCGATATTGTTTAGTCGAAATCCACGTGGTATCGATACTCTTGGTAAGGTATCAGTTTCGTTCGTCACGGTACCGGTACCGGTACAATACTAACACTTGCAATAGCTTACCATATAAAAGAGATACTCTATTGCGTATACTACTTCGTTTTCAATGAAAGTTGTGCAAAAAACCATAAAAACGAATACATTGTCAAAAAATAACATTTCTAATTACAACTTAATTCAGAATTTTAAATATAAGTATAAATAGGTTAAATGGAGTATGAGAAATAATAAAAGAACTTTAAGAAGGGTTAATATATGTATATAATATAACCTTATAGAACGAATTATTTATTTAAGTTGACACAAAAACACACAAAAAATGGGAAAAATTGTCTAACTAGCAGGAATCGAACACAAAAGCTTAGTTTTATACAGGAATGGAACACAAAAAGCATTTTTATCAAAATATTATTATAGCTAATGTATAAATATTATTATAGCTAGTGTAAATTTCAAAATTCAATTGGAAAAAATAAAAAGCATTTTTATCAAAATATTATTACAGCTAATGCACAAAATGTTTAACTTTAAAAGCATTTTGAGGATTTGAAATTTGAATATATCAATAATATAAGTAAAAAATTAAAAGCATTTTTATCAAAATATTATTATAGCTAATTTACAAATTTATGGCTTTAAAAACATTTTGAGAATATAAAATTTGAATATATTAGTAATATAATTACTGTACATCTCCTTTGTAATTGTAATATATAAGGATATATAGGGTGGAGATACAATATGAAGTTTATTTGGCTAGGAAGGCTAGGAAGTGATCTTGACCATCCATTAAGTTAATCAAGGGCTAAGATTAAATCAGGGAAATTGAAAGGAAGAAAAGAGGCGCGTGAGTTTGTTCAAGGGCATTCTAGTCAATCCAAGCCAATAGTTTCTCTCTCCTCCAATTCCCCCCATTTTTTTAAACGTTAATAACTCTTTCATACGACATTATTTTTTTATAAAAATTGCACAAAAAAACGAACGTTTTTAATCTTTAAAACGAGTATACTATTGCTATATTTAAAAAAAATTAAACCCAGTTGTGTAAAACGCAATAGAAAAACCATCAGTTACGTAAAACGCAATGAAAAAAAAAACCTAAAAATGACATTTTTCTAAAACGCAATGCACCAAAAACACAAAGAAATGACTTATTTGTAAAACGAATGGCCAGAAAACACAAAGAAATGTCTTATTTCTAAAACGCAATGGACTGAAAACACATAAAGAAGTGTTTTAACTAAAACGCAATGCACAAAAAACACAAAGAAATGTCTTATTTGTAAAACGCAATGGCCAGAAAACACAAAGAAATGTTTTATTTGTAAAACGCAATGGCCAGAAAACACTTAAAAATGTCTCATTTCTAAAACGCAATGACCTAAAAAAACAAAAGAAAGTGTTCTCTGTAAAACGCAATGGACTGAAAACACCTAAAAATGTGTTTTACCTAAAACGCAATGACTAAAAACACTTCAAAAATGTGTTTTACCTAAAACGCAATGACTAAAGATACTTAAAAATGTGTTTTTTCTAAAACGAATAGCCAGAAAACACATAAAACTCTCTTATTTCTAAAACGCAATGGACACATAAAACTGTTTGTGAACTGGTTTTGAATTGTCTGTAAACTGTCTGAATTGTCTACGAATTACTATCTTCGAATTGGCTCTGCCCCTTGGACCCCGCTACCAGGGGCTGCCGCCCCCGGACCCCCGTCAAGATCGTAAAACGCAATGACTAAATAAAAACCCAGATCGTGAAAATGAAATTAAAGAATTTCTTACATGGATCGAAGCCGGTTTCTTCATCAATTGACGAAATTTGAATGATAGAAACACTTATCAGCGATTGAATCGAACAAATCGAGTGATTATCTTCAAAATTACCAGAAAAAACGAGATTTTGAATGAAATTAAACTGGGTTTTCTTCGAAAAAAGCTGAAGAACACGTTGATCGGGTGGTTGAATCATTGATTGATGACGAAAATCACACTATAATGTAGTGATTATTGAGATAGTAAGTGAAGAAAAGGTTGGAGATGGTGGGTTTTGAAAATGGTGCGTTTTGAAGTAACTGGGGAGAAGAAGGAAGAAGAAATGATGAGATTGACTAAAATATCTTTTCTCTTTATTTTAAAATTTGCCACATGTCATAATCCTATGGCTTTCTATCCTTCCTAGACAAAATTAACTTTCTATTTGATCTTTTCCCAGGATATATAATGTAAGGATATATAATATAATTGTGGGTGTTTTTTGGTGGGGGGGATTTTTTTTAATAAAAAGTTATTGTTTTGACTTTTTAATTATAGATTAAGTTATGGTTTGTTGAAATGTCTTAAATATTTAATGCTTTTACTTAATCTACTATATATATTTTTATCCCTTCTGGATTGTTTTGACTTTTAAATTATAGTTAAGTTGAAGTTATTAGAAAAGTCTTAAAATTCTTAATGCTTTAATTTAATCTAGTCAATATCCAGATTGAATTATCGGATTTAATTTTTTATTTAATGTTATAAACTTTTGTTACTTCACTTTTTTTTTTTTTTTTTTTTTTTTGAAAGGTGAACTCCATTAGAAAGGCGGGCCTGACCAAAAACGCAGAGCCACACCAAAAACAGTTGCATTTTGGTATTTAGTTACATTTTAATCTTGACCAGTTTAGATTTTTTTTTTGAAAGTTACCTTTATTCACAGAAAACCAAACAGCAGCAGTGCTGCAACCCAATACACAGAACATAAACAGCAGCAGCCAAATACATGATACTGAATTTGGTACTAATTAAAAGAAATTTAATGTTATATTATATTATAGCTTTTGTTTACTTTCTTTGAAGAATAGGATTATCTTTCATTCTTTCAATGCATAACATATCTATGAACATATAATTTGTCTTACAAATCCGATGCTGAAAACAATCCGAGGGTCATCAGTCTACTCGAGTTGGTAAAGGAGACATGTTGGGTAACAGATTGAAACAAACAAAATTAATTCCTTCCTTTATAATCATATAATGTGTCTTACAAAAATTCCGTTGAATAAAATATACTCTAATTTTTTCAATAAATGAATCGAATCTATTACATCTCTTCTAAGTGACCACTTGATCAAGTTTTACACCAAGACATTTAAGGGTTTCTTCTTAAAGAGTCTAGAATTTGGAAACCGAGCCTGAGTAGCAGGAGTAACAGTGGGAGAAGAGAAGCAAACGACAATAGCAGTGAGATTATCAGCGGAATGAAGGCGTGCAGCTTGAGCAATGAGCTCTTTAGCACAGCGTTGAGGATCATTATGCTGCCTTAACTGACACCGAACAAGAGCCACTGCTTCTTGGTTTGACATGACATCCCATATCCCATCACATGCAATGATCATGAACTCATCATTATCGGTCAACACCATTTGTCTCACATCTGGTTCAGCAATCACCAACTTCTCCTTCTTCATGTGCCAGTCTCCAAGCGCACGCGTCACACTCAGTTGACCATTCAGGTACCCGTCTTCATCGAAGTAACCACCTAACCGCTCACATCTTTCCTTTTCTTGTAAACAAGTCGACCCCCTGTGGTCGTCAGTCATCTGTGTTGCAGACCCGTTCCTACATAGGACCGCACGAGAATCGCCAGCATTGGCTATTATTATATGTCTTCCCATGATCAAAACAGTTAAAGCTGTCGTTCCACAATAATCGCTCACACTGCATTCGTCCGCTAAGGCTAAGTCAGCCTGTAAAAACGCTTTGTTATGAGACTCTTCCACTTGTTTTAAGAACAAAACATCTGCATCTGAAGCACCAGTTGGTGCTGCTTGTGGTAGATCCGAATCCTCAAAGAATAACCTCATGGCATGTTCTTTAACATAAGATGCTGCCTCCGACCCATTATGACCATCAAATAAAGCATAGAAGGAACTCGCGAGACCCCACTTGTAAGCATCGCCCAGATGCTTTGACAGATCATCGATCATGATATGCTGGTCTTCGTTTGATCTGCGTGGTCCAATGTCCGTATGACTTCCTGACCTGATGTTCGTTGGACTCAAACTCCTTGCGGTAGACTCCACAACAGTATTACTCTTGATATTCACAGAGCAGCTTACAGCCTGAACAACAGAGAACAATATGTCAGTAAATAAATATGTCAGTAAATAAATAAAACCTTAAAAAACAATTACAAAATATACCACTCTCATCTTTTATGTTGATCCAACTATTAAATCAAGCAGCACAGATCATATAAAAACATATATAGTTTTTGCAAAAAATCACTAAATCAACAGACTTAACCATCATAAACAGACATCAGATTTTTAAAAAACGTCACATGCAGGGTTTATAATTTTTCAAGATTAAGGTCGGAGGAAGCTGAAACGTGGAAACAACCAAAAGGATAAAAATATTATAAGCGGTTTAGTTAGTTAACGAAGAAGGCGGTGAAACTTTTGGTTGTATATACTTAATACTAAATAAAGCCTATTTATCCATACATAGATCAACGCCTGCGAAGGTTTCGCCTCACACCTCGCACCTCGACTCCAGACCAAAACGACTCTAGGGAGGAACAGAGCGAACATACAAACTAAGATTCTATTTCTTTTTTTTTCATTGTAAACTAAATCTTTTTAATTCTCGTGGTTATCTGGTCTAATACAGATGATAAATATTGACAACTAATCACAGAATCACAGAAAATTTCAAGATCTCAATTTGTTTTGCAACACAGGCATCATCAATCAATCAATCAATCTTCAATTATAAAAAACAAGCATATAAACCCTAAACAACCAGCAATTCACACAAACACACAAATCAAAACTAATAAAAACCATAAAACCCTAACAAGCACAGAACAATAACAAATTACGAAACAGTAAACTAAAATTAACGAAAGAATTACCAAATTCTCAGAGATCGAGATCGAAACCGATGCGGATTCCGGTGAAACGGCGGCGAGTTTTAAAAGACCTAAATTGAATTGATCGCACATCATATCTGCTGCTCCAGCAATCATCTTGAGATCTTGTATTATGAAAATCGAACGAATTTAGGGTTTTGTGTATGCGTAAAGTAACAAAAAGGTTGAAGAAATTGGGGGTAATTTTGAAGCGAATTTTGATTTTGAAGAAATTAGGGTTTGCTGTGTGGGTGTGCTGTATATATAGTGGGCGGTGGGTCTAAAGTCAATCAACTGAAATACACGCGGATTTTTTCATTGTGTGGCCCATAATAATCCAAAATATCAGCATATATTTTAAAAATATTGATAAAGGTATTAATTTTATTATTAATAAATAAAATAATAAGATTAGTTGATAGATAACAAACACATTGAAAACGTTCTTTAAAATATTGAAAAACTTTTAATTTTTTCAAGAATAAGGTCAGGGACAAAATTATTTAAATGATCAAACCAATAAGTCGAATAAGATTTAATTTTACTTGAATTTGAGTTATTTTAATACTTTTTATTTTCTGTTGAGTTATTAATATGTTATCTTTTAGATTAGATTTGGCCAAAAGTGTCTAAAAATATGTTCATAAGATGAGATATTTAGACAACAAAAATATCTATGTAAAAAAAGTAGGATGTTTTTTAGACGCTATAACCATAACAAAAGAAAAAGAAAAAAGTGGGACGGATTAACGATTTAAATCCTGCTTTAAGGGCATGTTTAATATATAGCTAATTTTGTTAAATAGTTGTAAGAATCGTGTAATTATACTTGTATATAACGAGAGCTCAGAGCTAGAATGAGAGTGTAGATCATTATATAATCGTGGTATTTTATTTAAAAAAATGTATAAGTATGTGAGTGGTATATTTAATTATTTATAATTGTAAGTTGATATTTAGATATAAAAGCAAACAAAACTAATATTAGGTAAACACAATGACAATATGACATGTATGATCACTTTTTTTAAAGTGGATTATAAAAGCTACCATTAACTCTTGATAAGTAACAAGTGTAATCTAAGTGAAATTATGAGATATTTCATAACTAATGAAACTATGAGATATTTTACAACTAATTAATATCAAGTTTTGTGTTTTCTTTTAGAATATACCTTTTATGCTTTTTGTTGAATTTCTTTCAAGAAGCTAAAAAGGCTCTTCAAATGAGATTTTATATTCGATAAAGTTTACCTGCTTAAATAATTTTATTTAAAAAATAAAAAAAAAACTAAAGAAGCTAATATATATAGAAACCATATGAATTTATATCCCAAAGTCAACATTATCAATTTTTATAAACTTTCTTCATTCAAAATTAAATGTTTATTAGACATTAAAGTAATTTAATTAGGTGAAATTAAAAGTTACGTTGATTAAGATATGGTTTTGAAAAGGGATGGATGATGACATGAAGCCCATTACACCTACAAAGTTTTTTCGGTGGATATGAATAAGTCCTAACTTCTTGATTATAAAAATATACTTTTACTCCTACACAGTAATAATAAGATTTTTTTTTAGATTAAACATATAATATAATTACTAAAGTTTATTATAGCTTCTATATACAATATCTATTATTAAGTTTCCGAAATGAATCTTGGAAAATCGGCCTAAGAAAAGAAGACGAGGTGAAAGAAAGCAGAATGATTTGAATTGTCTAGGGAGATCAAATATTAACTAGCTAACTCGATGGAACGTCGAGGCTAGCCAGCTTTGAAGTAAGAGGAATTAGGTAAGAAGCAAGGACTGATTGTACAGTGAAAGCTAAGCGACAAAGAGCAGGAAGAGGTTGAGGAATAAGTAAGAAAGCAGCAAATCCTTACTCGAGGAGAGGGAGAGATAGTTTTCGATCGAAGACCACAAACTTTAGGAATGGGGTCGGTGAATGTCAAGGTTAACTCGTGAAAGCAGCTCGTTCTAGGGAAAATCTGTTGCCCAAAGGTCTACTGCGATAAAACTCGGTTGAGATCGAATTCAAACTAGAGCCATATGGTCTCAAACCCAAATCTTCCCCTATAATGTTAATTAAGTTATACATAAAATGTTTGTAAATATTTAATTCATACACTAATAAGGTTTTTGTTTTATTTTCCTAACCCAATCTCCTTCATAACGAAAGTTGTTAAATGCTTCAATTTATAAGTTGTATACAAATCACATGTTAGAAAATTAAATTTAATACAAGATGTTGACCTTCAAACGAATTATAACAAAAACTTATTTAGAATAATAACTTTTCTTTTATTAGGAGAAATACTTTTTGGAAAAGCATAATAATATTTTTTTTATAGGTGAAAATAAATTTTTGGAAAAGCATAATAACATTAAAAATATTTATTTTTATAGGTGAAAATAAATTATAAGATTGTTATATTGCCACGTAGTTACAACAAACTAAATTGATTACACATGTGCATCATGTACAACTAAAGCTACATCCTATAACACATAACTTAAAAGTTGAAACTCTAAAATAACCGTACGTGTAATAATGTAATCCACATATTATATTGAGACAATAATACAAGTAGTATATGCTATTGTATAATCTTACCTGTTTTATTTGTATAGAATGATTTTTGTAAAGCTATATGCTTTTGAAAACTTCTTCCCATGTCTTATCATTCAGTGGATTCATATTTTCCCTTTTAAGATTCTAAAGAGTCCTTAATATTTGAGTTTATATATTTCTAATATGGCTTAGGCTATGTAATATGTTTGCTTACACATTATATATTCTTCATTATATATCAAGAAACAATTTAGTGAGAAAGTTATTAGGCCTGAGGGTGTGGAGGCGCCATCACGGCTACCTCACCTCCCATAGCGCCTGGAGGGCGCCACCACCCACACCGCCGTCTTCAAGGAGGGGCGCCATTGAAGGGGGCTTCACCATGGTAATGAGGAAGAAGCATGTGTTCAGGTGGGGCCCACCTGATTTCATCTAATCAAATCTTTTTTTTTAATTTTGTTTAATATGGGGCTTTATCCCACATCCCACACCCTGCAAGTTAAGGGACGGCGTGATAAAGCCCCCTGGCTTATGTGGATCCTACGTGGTGCTGACGTGTCCTGATAAAGCCCCTAGGGGCTCCATCTCACACCCCATAGCCTTAATGATGGTAGATTAACATTGGGAATTTTAATAAAAAAAAAAATTCAATTATAACTACAACACAATTCACAACCTTAACCTTGTAAAGAGTATATTAGTTCAATTAATGGGTTGTGTTTCTAATCATTCTCCCAAACGATCAATTAACAAAACTCAAGTATATTAGACACTATGCAATGCGTAACCAAAAATCACCTAATGATGACTGATGTTTTGCAAACGCTCAAAAGTAATTCTAAGAATACATAATCCTTGTATCACAAGAGTTTTAGACATTGCATTTGAAAGCCAAAGAAATCAAGAGCTTTTGTGCTTATCATTTCTCTTTTTAAAAAACACATAGAGTTTGAGAAATAGAATGTCTCAATATGAAGTCTAGTGTTTCACAGTATTTTCGTAACCAGACCGTTTATTAAACCGGTCGCCTTATCAATTCACTATTCAAATCGGATGCAAGAATCAGATAACGTCATAGTTAATTTAAAAATATTTATATATTATATAAAATTTAAACACTATATGAAGTTGAACAACTATGTTGTTATGTTAGTTATATTTAAAAAAGAAAAGAAAAGAATTGTTTTCCTAAAAGAAAAATTCAAAAGATAAACTAATATAGACATTAAAAAAAGTGATTAAAGAGCCACAAAACCATCTTCTAAGATATATTAGACATTTTTAGCTTGAATCTTACGAAAAAAAAAAGAAGATTAAACCCGGTTTGGCCTACGTTCAGCTCGTTTCAAAGCAGTCGAAATGAGTTGGACCATGCCTGTTCACGGTCCTGCCATTCTAACACTGTTATGTAAAACTGGATTTTTTTTTTTTAAATATGAAATGTGTGGACACAATTGGTCACAAAATTTATTTTCTATATAATACAATTCTGCAAAACTTTCTTACCTTGAGAGGAATGTGTGGACAATATTGGTGTCACATAAATTGTATTATTCGAACTTCGTTTTCTTGTATCTCATCACATCTTTGTTCTTTGACACGTGTTTCCCATTTACACAACTATGAATTTCTTTCTAATAATTACAATCATCACACTCATTTTTTTTTTTTTTTTAAATATAAGGGTGTAAAAGCATCACATCCACTCCATTATCTTTAACCCTATAATTTAACAAAAAATCACTACTTTTTAAAATTTACTTCCCATTTTAAAAAACCCTCCACATCCTATCCTTTATATTTATCTCTATATTCTTTTTTTATTATTTTTTTCTCTTTCTTTCATTTACAATCTTAACTACCCACTATTTTGACTCATCTGAAATCTCCGTCGAAATTGCATATTAACGTAACACAGCTATACCCGCACCTAAAAACGAGCCAAGCCAGTACACCCAGTGGCTATTCCATGTCAAGTGAACCACAGCTGGGCCAAAGGACACTGTAGGGTTCTTGGATGCACCATCAAATGCATGTTTCTTTCGTTTTTTTTTTTTTTGAACTCTGTAATACGTGATTAACATTTTCCACTAAAAGCTCTAACCTAATTTTCTGTACTCACCACCAACATTGACATTTTTTATTACTCCGTTGTAAACTAAACAAGAAAAAAAAGAAAGTTATGACTATTTTTAAAATCGTCAACTGAGCAATCCAATACAAGACACTCCTCAAAAGCGAAATGTGGCCACCAACAAACAAGCCGAATGTCACAGTTGGGTTCACATGACCCCATGATATGTTAGCACCAACCGAAACCGCAACAAATAGTGCAAAAGCATGTGCTATGCTGAAATAAGTCCCGCCGGGGTCGCTGCTCGACCATCAGTCATCTTGGCTGCAAAAAAAAAAACACAAACTAAACTTTAGTTTGACCCATTTACCTTTTTCCTTTTTTGTTAAAATCTTTAACCCCAACTCATTCTGCCTATTAGAGAACAAACATGACGATGAAATTGTGTACAATTGAGTAAAAAATGACATCTGTAATGTAAAACAAAAATGTAGTGTAGTCAACTAACCTGAGGAACCCAGGCTCTAAGCGTCTTGTCCCACTTGTACACAGTCCCATCATCATCAATGAACTCCTCCTCACCATCTGGCGGAGATGAAGGTCTCCCGTCATCGGCAGCAACCTCGTTGTTTATAACCTCCGCCTCTGCGCTTTTCACCCCGGTTTGGCCAAAAAACTGCAGTTTTCAGCAAAAAACGCAGGTTTTTTTCTATGAAAAACATCAAAAAAAGATTGAGAGATGAACGAGAACGAAAGAAACCAATTGACCAATTCAAAAGCCAGTTCATGGGTCACATGCAAACAGTAGCCGCACCCATATCAGTATCACCTTCATAGTGACATTTAAAATGTAGTAATTGAAATTCAAAAATGTCATTACAGAATCTGGTGAATGCAAATGAAAAATTGAATGTCAGTGGAAGTTTGCATATGAAAGGCTTAATACACTACAAAGAAATGTAAAATATGAGATTATATCAAATATACTTTTGGATTTCACATATTTGATTTAGTTAACTGCAAGGAAATGAATGAATTTGACATAACAATAGAAATGCATTCATTGATAATATCCTAAATAGAGCTACACTAATCCACCTAATCTAGCTAGAAATTCAACCAAGGTAGAAATTCAGTTGATGATATCTCAACCAGAGAAACACTAAATCAATAAGTGATTTAACTAACACACATATATAAAACTTAACAACAGACTTAACAATTTGCAACTTAATTCAAAAGGAGCTTAAGTAATTCAGGTGAGTTCTATTTCAAAGTTTTGATGTAGGGCATGTTTGGCTTAACTTATTTCTGACTTATTAAAAGTCCTTTTCCCTCAAAATAAGTAAGAATTTCTTACTTCTTGACTTCTTGTCTCACAACAACAGAAAATCCAAACACTAAAATAAGTCCTTTTACCCACCAATAAGTCAAAAGTCAGAAAAATAAGGAACCCCAAACACCCCCGTAATAAACTGCAAGCAAATGACTAATCACAAACAGTTATATTTAACCTAACTATAAATTCAAGCGATAATATCCTAAATAGAGCTATACTTAATCTAGCTAGAAATTCAACCTGATTATAAATTCAGTTGATAATATCTCTCTCAAACTGAGAAACACTAAATCAACAAGAGATGGACCAAATCGTTATGAGCTAAACTGGTTTCAACCCATCCCAAACCACTTCATGAATAAAGACTTAAAACTTAAAATCCAAAAAAAATGAACAAAAAAAGCTTACATATAGCAGAGGGATGGAGATGTGAAGGATGAATCGGTTGATACTTGCTGATAGCAAAATCCTTTTCAAATCGGAACCCTAGTTTCCAATAGAAGCCTATGTTTACAAATCGGAACCCTCAACGTTTACAAATCCAAACATGTGAAGTGGGAATTTGTTAATTTTGTTGCTGGTAGTTGATGTGTGGAAGGAGAGGGGCGGGAGAAGATAGGAAGAGGTGGTGGTTGGAAATGAAGAGTGTACAGTAGCTTTTTATGTATAAAAAATTACTGTAGCCTTTTTTTAATATTTAAGGTTAGAGTATAGATATAGTGGATGGAGTAGTTTTTTAGAAGGTTTTTTTATATTTTAAAGATAGGGGTTAATTTAATGGAGTGGATGGGAATGCTCTAAGGGGCACCTTCGGTGAGTGGATTCGGTGACCTCATTCACATAAGGGGAACACCGCCGCCATCACTTAGGTGAGTGGTTTGGGGGAGTGAAATCGTGGGGGATTCACCGAAGAGAGGGGGGAGAGAGAGAGGAGTGGACCAATGAGAAGTTTTCTTTCTTTTTCTTTTTTTTTTTTAATAAAAAACCAAGTCACCTAAGAGGGGAGTGCCGCCATCAATTTAGGGTGTTAGGGGAGTTTAAGAGGGGAGTTGACGTGGCACACGAGGATTGGTTATGCGTAAGAGAGGGGACTCCCCTCTTAGGGGAGTGCCCCTTACACCCTAAAGACACACATGGAAAATGTACCCGATCAACATTGTGCAACATGTTTGCTTACTTCGGGAGGCCAGGCTGTTTCGGGTACCCTTACTGGATCGTGTACACCTCCGCCGGCGGTTCAGATAGGTTAAATCGGGTAGTGTTCTCGGGTGGAAGTTACCGATTGATGTCTTGATGATGATGATTTGTTACCGTTGGCAACACCTCTCTAGCCGTTGGGGAATTTTAGAAAAAATATAACTTTTTAAAAATTTTCTATTTACATATACGATATACTACTCATCACCAACCATTTTATACCACACACCACACCAAAATTTAAACACTACGTCACCATAAATCAACACTATTCTACACACAAAAAATACGTGGATTCACAAAAATCAAAGGTTGGTGGAAACAAGAAATATGCTAAATCGCGAGGAGCCGGTTCAAGCATGAGAGGAGCCGGTTAAAGTGCGAGTCGTCAAGGGTGTAAACCGCAACTAAATTTTACACAACAACCACAACCATAATTGTTTCCATACCCACAATATGCCCTATCCCCTACAATTTTTCACACAACCACAAGGTCCTACTCTAGTTGCACTTGGTCGATACGAATACACTTTAGAAGATCAACAATCATTCAAACCGTCTATAATAGGGAACCGAAATTTTCGGTCCCCACGTGACTATGAGGATCGAACACTTTCGATTTGAAGAGTTAAAATTTGACGAACGACCAAGAAATAGCTATGGCTAAAGCATGGTGTTACTTCTCCGAAAACAAGAAAGTGGGAAATCAACAAAAAAGAAATAGTATTGGAATGCGGTGCTTAAAATTGCTGCTCACTAGTGGGTGGAAGCGATTGAACGAGCCATCAAATAGTTTCAAAATGGACCCCTTTGAATACATAAACGATGAGTTCACATGCTTTGGAATGACTAATGAGTCAATATCGGTCGGGTTTTACACCGACAGCAAAGCTTGCACACCACCGAGTCTATAGTGATGTTCCTTCTAGCTAGGCCAACGAGGGTCGGTAATCTGTCTTGCATCGCTTTCCAAACAAACGTGTTGAGTTTCTTAGGAACCATGAGTTCCACTTTCATTTACTTTTTGTTAATATGTATACATAATCCCGCATAAATGTTTATGATTTGGTCAATCGAAATCTTAAATTGTCCTTTTACTAAAGAATGTTATATGTATACGTAATGTAAGATGTCACCCTGACTCAATAAACCTAATGGGCTTAACCCTACTACTCAAGATTAGAGATTTAACATTTCAGTTTTTTTTTTTCAGGAACCAAAACCGGTTTTTAGATTGGCCAGTTCTTGCTCAAGCCGGTTTTGGGTTGAAACCGGTTAGGTTCCTCTCCAGTTTGATCTGTTTTTTAGACTTGTTTGAATCCACAAACCGGTTCTTGTGTGCACTTTTTTAGTACTTCGATGACAAAAAAGTAACAAAACATAAAATTTTTATAGTTTTTCAACTATTTTAGGGTAAAAAAATAACCCCTTTTTTACGGATATTGAAAAAAAAAATCAATAAAACTACATAACTGGACCAGTTTTTCTTACCGGTTTGGAACCGCTTTTTTCGGGTTGGTTTCCGCACCGGTTTTTTGTCTAGAGAACCTAACTGGTTCGTGTGATTTCGGTTCTAAACTAGTTCAGGCCGGTTCTTAAAAATCGGTTCGGGTAATGGGTTTTATGTTCATCTTTACTCGAGATATTTATTACAAGTAATGATGTTACAAGTTAGTGACTTGAGTGTTAATCTACCGATATTCAAGATGTTACAATCTAAGGTCATCCGTAGTCATAAGGCCCTTTTGGGAGCATTATGCGACATGTGGCATGCCATGTCACCACGGGGCTTTATGGGGCGTTATGCAAGTTGAGGCCGTAGTCATAAAGCCCCTTTGTCATCATTACTCAATTATTTTAATTTTCATCTTTTTAATTAATTTCTAAGTTTTTTAAAATTAAAAATCATTACATTAAATAAAAAACAATACATTAAAATTAAAAAAAAACGGTAAAGAAAAAAAAACGTTACACCTAAAAAGATACATTTATTTTTCGTCTTCATTGTCGTTCTCTCCTTCTTCCTCTTCGTTTTCTACAGCATCCAAACCTACGTCTTCAAAGTTCCCGTCTTCGAATCCCTCACCTTGTTCTTCCTCGGAATCTTCTTCGTCGTCACCGTTGTATCGCATTGGGCGAATCGCCCAAGCATGCTCAACCAAATCCGCCTTCAACGTGTTATGTATTTCCTTAGATCGCAATAGTTGAGCATTTGCGAGTCTCTCTTCCATTGTTGCTTGAGTTCCTTCGACTATATCTTCCGGAATATAGTTTTGACATATCGCTCTTCCATCATCCTCAATGATCATATTATGCAAAATGATGCAAGCATACATGGTCATTCGTATTCTATCCTTATGCCACATGCGACAAGGATTTCTGATAAAATGTCATCGTTGCTGTAGAACCCCAAAACACCTCTCGATATCCTTTCTCGAAGACTCTTGTAATTTTTTAAAATACTTTCTTTTCTCATCGAACGTTTCAGAAAACGTTTTAACAATAATCGAGTACTCCGGGTATATTCCATCGCCCAAATAGTAGCCATGCTCGTAGTCGTTCCCGTTCGCATGAAAACCGGCTGTCACACCCCAACCGATGGCGGAATCATCGGGGCGCGGCACTAGGCGAATCAGATTGCTCAAGAGAATCCATAACAACTAAATTGCGACAATATTTAATGCGTTCATTATCCCATACTAATAAACAATTATAATCACATAAGCTGTCACGAATTTCATGTTCTCCCAAACAATACAAATCCGACAACCTAGATTTTAGAAGTGTTTCTAGACTTCCTAGCTTGATTTGATGTAGACTGCGACTAAACCTGCAAAATACGTTAAAACAACGTCAATACAGAAGTATTGGCGAGTATACAAGTTTTGATAGTGTAGCGTAAATAGTTAAAAGTGCTGCGAATTACCAAAGACATAAACGGGATACCTCAACATACATGCATATAAGACCAATACTACTAGCTAAGTCACTCGAGCTGCGATTGCGATTGCTATTCATCCTAACTAGACCCCGTCGGGTGCTATAGTACTATACTAGTTAAGGCGGGACCTCGCGAGTATAAGTCCTAACACATATGTAATTAGCATCACGTGTAAATATGCATAACAGTTATTCGCAATTGTTAAACAGTTTGATTTAAATAATTCATTTTGATACTTTGATTGATAAGAACGTATGTTACACCCAAAATGCGATAAAACGGGTTCGAGTATACTCACATCGGTGTTCAGCAAGTAAACACAACTTGGTTGGATTGAAGGGAGAGCGTCTGAGATTAGCCTGATTACAAATTGATAGCGTAAGCATTGAGTAGTGCGCTAAACGGTGGCAGTGAACCAAGTGTCGGATGGTAATCCGATCGAATGGCAATCCGATCGGATGGCTACTCGATCGGGTGGCAATCCGTTCGGATGGTCATCCGGTCGGATGGCCATTCGATTAGATTGTCACCTTGTTTGGTGAGGATGTGTTTGTGTATGATGGCTTGCCTTTTGAAGTTTTCGTTGTAGCATTTTGAAAGCAATGAAGTATCTCTACCCTTCAGGTCGATCGATCGGACAGCGGTCCGATCGGATGACGATCCGATTTGTAGGACACTTAGTGAGAACAAGTTCACAGCAGTTTGTCACTCGATCGGATTGCAATCCGATTGGGTGGCAATCCGTTTGGAACTGACTATGTACTGAACATGCTGAAAATTGTTTAAGTGTCGAAGTCCCAAACATCACATGGTCGGATGGTCGTTCGATCGGGTGGCAATCCGATCGGACGACAATCCGTTCGACGTTCAAGACTTTAAAAAGTTGAAATAATAGCTTAAGTGAGGAATCAAGTGCAAGCCGATCGGACGGCTGTCCGATCGGGTGGCAATCCGATCGGGTGGTAATCCGATCGGACGACAATCCGTTCCACCTGCCTTGATCGTCTTGACACTTGATTATTTTGAAAGTTTGCGGTTTTGATTGAGATAATGTGATAACGTGCTAAACAACAGAAACTCGTCAAGACTTAAGTGACCCGTTCGGATAGAAAACACCCTAGTCTAACCAGTCAGCTGTTCGAGACGGTGTTTCATGTTTAACCCGAAATCAGTAATCTCTTGGATAGATTCCAGATCTTGAACCAACACAACACTAAGAAAAAGTAGAAGGCCAGAACAAGCTCAGATTCTATCGGTTTTGAGTGTATTGAGTGTAAAAGAATTGAAAGAAAGTTAGAGACCGTCTTTCAATCCTTTTCACCATGAATGTGTTCAGATCTATGCAAGATCGTTGTTTATTCATGTGGAAATCGTTCAGATCTAAGTTGTTCTTGGTGGAATGAGGCCAACACTTGAAGTTCATAAGAACTCCATGATGACATCATCCTAGAATACCTCAAATCCATTGATTTCGCGGTTAAAAGTTAAGATTTGAAAGAGAAAATGATTGAGAAGTGCGTGTAGATCATAGAAGTACAAGATTTGAGGTAGAAACTTACAAGAATCGCGAGAAATCGAGGGAAAATAGCCAAAAGTACGTTGGTCGAACGAGAGCTGTCACATCACTGTTTAAGTGATGTGACAAGTGCTATTTATAGGTGAAGTGAAGTGAAGGAGATGAAGTGCAATCGGATCGGATGGCAATCTGATCGGGTGGTTGTCCGATCGGGTGGCAGTCCGATCGGGTGGCAATCCGATCGGGTGGCCACTCGATCGATCAGTCACTCGATCGGTGGTCTCCGGCGTGTTGCGTTTCGATGTTTCGTTTTGTTCGTTAAGCTTTGCGATAGTGTAGTCACACATATTCATACCCACATTCATATATTTATTATAATTAGTCACACAAAGGGTCATATAAATATCCATATTTCAAAGTCTGTGTTGCAATAATCGAGTTGCGTGTTTTGAATATGCATTGCGTTGCGACACATCACAGCTATCAAGAGGGTAGAATAGGTCCTCATTCAACGTCATCGTGAGTGTTAGTATGTGTGTGATGTGATGTGTTATAGCGATAAAGTATGCGTAATATGCGAAAATACTGCGAAATAGCGATGTATGCGATATAGCTACATTATGATCCGAATCTCTGGTGCTAGGCGTAACGAGTATAATGAGTAGTAACAACGCACGAACGTGCGGGTTGTTACACCGGCCTTTGGTATAGTTCCAGAAATGTAGCTCTCTAATAATGGTGAAGCCTTGAAGGGGTATGGTCCCAAAACGACCATTACCCGCATCAAACAAACCCCTACCAGTAAGCAAACCGCACCCATGCGGTCACATCCTTCGAACCCATGCGGTTCGAAGATGAATAGCTTGACCCAAGTACGAAAGAAGATGAACATATCGATGCGGCTGGCACCGCATCATATGGCCATTTTCGTCACGACAAGGGAAGCGAGCAAATAGTCTCCACATACGATGATGCGGCCAACACCGCATCTCGCGTATTTCTTGATCACAAGTAGGAGACGCGGTAACTTCAGGCGTTACCGCATGCGGCGATGCGGCTCGCACCGCACCCTGCATATCCAACAAGTGGACTGACACGCCAGGCAAGTGGCTGACACCACGAGGCAAGTGGCGCCGGCGACAGTCCCCTGTCAGAGCTATTAAAGCAATGGGCTGACGTGGCGTAACCCCCACGGCCGGCGAGACTGACACACCTGCAACGGTGCAGCTCGTCGTCAGCCCATCCATCAATCTCCTCCTTCACTCCTCGGCTATAAATACCGACCCCAAACCAGGTTTGAGGTATCTCTTCACAACTCTCTAACTACTACTATTATCTTGCTTTGCTTCTCAAGCAAACTACTGATTCTCACGCCGGAGAGTGGTAACAAGGAGCACCCCCCACCCCATCCTCCTTGTTACGAGTCACGGCTTGTTTCCTTGTGCAGGAGATCATCCACCGGTGACCCAGCCAGCGATCTCCGAGAGGAAGGGATTAACCCTTCTTGACGAGACCAGTGTGTTAACCCTGCCCGGTTAACCATTGTTTCATCATTGGCGCCCACCGCTACTCTTAGCACTTTTTAATCCATCCCTCTCCCTCTCAAGATCATGACTGATAACCAAAACACCAATGCGGATAATCCAAATCCCCCGGTCCCAACAGGGGTCCACCCTTCGACCCCCCAACCCGGACACATTGGCACGTCCACCCAAAGGATCCCATCCTTTGCGTTCGGACACGACTTATCACAGGCCCCAACTGTGCTCCCACCAGGCGTGGACTTACACTCCTGGTACCAACAGCAGACTGACCTGCTGATAGCGGCTTACAACCGCGCTTGTACGGAAGCAAACGTACAAGCTGGGCCTACTCCAATACAACACACACCTGCCAACCGTATACTCCAATACGATGGCAGGTTACACTCACGTCCGGCTTCCAGAAGCCGACATGACGACCGTGGATCATCTTACTGTTCGGTCCATACACTCAACGAGGACACTTCCTCATATGAGTGCCGCTCCAGAGGGCCAGTGCATACCCGCCTGGGCCCCTATGGCGAAGATAGGAGGCGGTCAGCCTCCAGGCGCGGCCCAGGCATCCAGAGCCGACTGGGCCCGCAACCTTACACGGAAGGGTACGGTCATACCGACCCTGACGATCAAACCTACCGCGGGGAGTCTCACGACACCAACAGCAGACCGGGGGGACGCAACTATGTTCCTCCCAGTCACCCCCGCACTACATACCTCAGGGCGGCAAAGCGCCCTGTGCACGAACCATACAGGCCAAGGGCCGCGGCCGAAAATTCAAAATTCGTCCCGCACATCGCCAACGCCGATATCACAACGACAAAATTCCCAGTCAACATTGGGAAATACAGTGGCTCGACCGACCCGGACGACCACATGAACATCTTCACAGGCGCAGGCGTCAATGGCAGGTGGGACGAACCCACCTGGTGCAATTTTTTCCCCCAGACCCTTATCGGTCTGGCCAGGGCATGGTTTGATTCTTTGCCAGTGGGATCACTGGATTCTTTCGAGGACTTGCGCGCCAAGTTCCTCGCCCATTTCAGCCAGCAGCGACGCCACGAACGCGATTCGTTGGACGTCATGAACATCTGGCGAAGGGATGACGAATCGCTCGAGGCATTCGTCATCCGTTACAATAAAGAATGCCTAGAGATAGGCGACGTGGCGGACCAAATGGCGCGAAACCATTTTATTCGGGCCGTCAAAGACAGAGAGATGATCATGACCATCTCTGGCAAGGAGGGTTTGCCTAAAAAATGGGAGGATGTCATGACCGCAGTCAAGACATATGCCCAGACACAGCGGTCGCTCGAACCGCACGTCAAAAAGGCAAAACCCCAAGCCGAAACATCCCACCAAGGGTCCAAACGTAACAACAAACGAAACCGGGATGCAGGAAATCGGGATATTACTAAACCGTATTTCCCGCAACCCAACACGTTTGACCCACAATGCTACAACCCTGCCCGAGACTCTCGGGCACCAAGAAAAGAATCTCGGGACCGCAAATGGACCGAGATCAACCAGTCGCCAAGAGAGGTCCTCCTCGCAGATCCACAATTCTTGCGACCGGCCCAACCAATGAAGTCCAAGAAAAGTCAGGACCTCACACTATACTGTGAGTACCACAAGGACTCGGGCCACACCACCAACAACTGCATCAGTCTCCGGCTGGAGATTGAGCGGGCGTTGAAAGAGGGGAAACTACAACACCTCTTACCAGGTGGACAAAAGCCCACCAAGCATATCACCCCTCACAACGAAGGTACCTCCTCCGGGAAGAAAGCCATGTACGTGGCTTCCACCCACATGATTTACGGAGGCAAAGGTAGGCCGCGCAAAGCGGCACGAAGACCGGACAATGATTGGAAAGACGAGCAAGTCGTCTTCCCAAAAGTCCGAGGCGGACCGCGTGATAGACGCGCCGTCGTCATTTCAGGCCAACTGGCCCATTACTGCACCGAGCGTTTGTTCATTGACCCGGGCAGTACATCCGATATAATCTACGAGCAATGCTTCAATCAATTTGACCAAGAGGACAAAGATCGGTTGCAAGCCGTAGATTACCCGCTGGCCGGATTCGCAGGGGAAACAGTCTTTCCCCTAGGTCAAATCACATTTCCCGTGCGTCTTACCAATGGTAAACACACGCGGACGGAGGAGGTAAATTTCATGGTTTTACCCCACACCTCCAATTATGACGTCCTCCTTGGGAGAGAATCCCAGGGAGATTTCAATATGATCACATCCGTCCCCCACTCCGCGGTTGGTTTCCCAACCGCATCGGGGGTTGCAATCATCTACGCCCGCAAGGACGTCATGATGACGGACGAAGCACGTCCGACAAAGGTCGCAAGGCCCACCCCCGTCGACCAACCGGAAAAATGGGTTCTCAACCCAAAGCATCCGGAACAGAAGGTCACATTGGGTCACGCCTTATCCTCGACCACCAGAGCGCACCTGAAGGAGCTCCTCTTCAGGAACCAAGACATCTTCGCATGGACTCCCGCAGACATGACAGGGGTCCCACGCGAAATAGCGCAGCACTATTTGAATACCAAACCAGGTATCAAACCAGTGATCCAAGGCCAACGCCACCTTGGGTCAGCTAAAAATCAGGCGATGCAAGAGCAGATCGAAGAACTGCTCTCCGCAGGTATACTGCGGGAAGTCAAGTACCAGACTTGGTTATCCAACCCTGTCATGGTAGAAAAACCATCCGGGGGCTGGCGCATGTGCGTCGATTACAAGGACCTTAACAAGGCCTGCCCCAAGGATTGTTACGCGCTTCCAGAAATCGACGAAAAGGTCGATAACCTCGCACCATTTAGGTGGAAGTGTTTCCTCGATTGCTACAAAGGGTACCACCAGGTACAAATGGCACTTGAGGATGAAGACAAAACGGCATTCCGGACCCCAACCGGAAATTACTGCTATACAAAAATGCCGTTCGGGTTGCGCAACGCGGGCTCAACCTACCAGAAACTGATGAACGACACTTTCCGCGGTCAAATAAGCAAAAGTGTCGAAATCTATATGGACGACCTGGTCGTCATGAGCATGGAGGAAGATACCATGCTCACCGATATAGAAAGGACATTCCAAACTCTGCGAAGCGTCAACATGAAGCTCAATCCAGGGAAATGCTCGTTTGGAATGGAAGAAGGCAAATTCCTTGGGTTCATCGTCACCAAAGATGGATTGAAGGTAAACCCGGAAAAAGTGCAGGCGATCGAGCGCATGCCATCGCCTGCATCAATGAAAGATATGCAACGCCTGGCCGGAAGGCTGGCGGCACTCAACAGGTTCTTGGCTAACCACGCCGCCAAGTCATACCCTTTCATCAAGACCCTGCGAAGCTGTTCAAAGAAAGAACAATTCCAGTGGACCACAGAGGCTGAAAAGGCCTTCCGGGAAATGAAGGAGTGTTTGATACAACTCCCAACACTAACCGCACCATGCAAAGATGAGCCACTCATCTTATACCTATCCGCTGCAGACAACGCAGTCGGCGCGGTATTAATAGTGGAACGAGCGGGGGTTCAAACACCCATCTATTATATCAGCAAAATGCTCAACGACCCGGAGACGAGATACTCAATAATGGAAAAATTGGTACTAGAACTGGTACATGCTTCAAGACGGTTACGACGCTACTTCGTAAACCACATCATCACAGTGCTAACCAATTACAGGATCGGCCCGATCCTGTCCAAACCCGACATCTCTGGGAGATTAGCAAAATGGGCAATTGAGCTGGGCGCACATACGATACATTACAAACCGCGCCCTGCCATCAAAGGCCAAATCTTAGCTGATTTCGCCGCTGAAGTACCAGCGGATCGCATCCAAGAATGCGAAGAATCCCAAAATCCTGCGCCCCCACCACCATCCTCAGAAGTATGGGCACTATTTACCGATGGTGCATCCAACGAGGAAGGCGCATGCGCAGGTCTGCGACTCGTCAGCCCTGACGGCCAAGAGCTTACATATGCCATCCGCCTCGATTTTAAAAGCACGAACAACGAGGCAGAATATGAAGCACTATTAGCCGGGCTACGTTTAGCAGTCAAAATCGGCGTGCAACATCTGGAAGCGCACGTCGATTCTTTGTTAGTTGCGGGCCAGGTACGCGGGGACTATGCCGCCAAAGGGGATATCATGATCCTCTACCTCGAGCAAGCCCTGCAGCTAAAATCCAAATTCGCTTCATTCAATATTCGACACATTAATCGAAGCGAAAACAAATCCGCGGATGCACTATCAAAGCTTGCATCCACCAGCTTCCAGCACCTGGCAAAGGAGATACGTATCGAGATTTTGCAAAATCCTTCGGTTCCTCTCCGACAGGTCAGCGTCATCCAATACGGAACAACGTCATGGATGACACCAATTATCGCATACCTTCAGTCAGGTGTGACTCCCGAGAGCAAAACAGAGGCACGTAAGTTGCAATACAAAGCGTGCCACTATCAAATGGGAGACGGTATCTTATACCGAAAGTCATACCTCGGACCGCTCCTCCGATGCGTTAATCCACAAGATGCCACATACCTTATCCGAGAGATACATGAGGGCATATGCGGCATACATGCCGGACCACGCATGGTCGTGGCAAAAATCATGAATGCCGGGTATTACTGGCCCGGCATGCACCTGGACGCCGTCAAAGAATTACGCAAATGCATG